>NC_056732.1:501366860-501421860 GCF_019279795.1 Protopterus annectens | reverse complement strand
TTTATTTTAGTCAAATTTACCCATCCCATCCCCCCCCCTGTTAGGGTGTGTGTGTTTGTTTATAGAAATACCTTTTTGGTATTTTATTTAAGTTAATTTTTGACTTGTGTGTGTGTGTTTGTGTAAAGCACCATGTCAAAGGAGAGGGTCTCAGGTTTTAAGAAGTGTGACTCGTGCTGTCAGAAGATGTCTCTGACAGACGGTCACACTTCTTGCCTGTATTGCCTGGGCCCTCTTCACCTGCAGGACTCCTGTGCTATTTGTCATTCCTTCAGCCAGAGAGTCCTGCAGGAAAGACGTAATAAACTGATCCTTAGGGGCCTTCTTAAGCCGGAGGGCTCTCCGGCTAAGTCGGCTCCATCCAAATCAGTTAAATCTTCCAAGGCCCAGGCTTCTGTGTCTAAGCCTGCGGCCTCGGCTCCGACTGGAGCCGATTCTGGCTTAACAAAGCCTTCGGCACCGATGGCTATCGGTGCCGAATCTGTATCGACCACTTCGATGTCTGCTCCGATCGGTTCCGACACCCATGTGGCACAGGCATCGGTGTCGGCTCCGATCGGCTCCGACACCGTTACTTTGGTGGCTGTATCGGCTCTGGCTGGAGCCGATACATCGAGGCTTCCTGTCGGCTCCGAGAGGTCGGCTCCGACAGGATCTATAGTATCTGCTCCGATGGCTCATTCCAGGAAGAGGTCGAGGTCTCCTTCCTTGGAGCCGATACTTTCGCCCGGCTTCACCTCTTCTATCGAACGGAGCCATCGGAGCCGATCTTCAAGGTCATCCAGGTTGTCAGATCATGACCTAGAGAGAGTGGTCAGTAGATTACTTAAGTCACAGGTACTGGCCCAAATGTTACATAGTCTGTCTCAACAGACGACTGTTGGTCCACACCCCGTTACAGTTCCTCCTTCAACTCTACCTCAGAGCTTGGAGTTGGAGTCTTCGGGAATGGTTACTGCTACGGCTGGAGGACGGATACCCCCTTCTGTTCCTTCAGCCTCTACTCTTATCTCCTCTTCGAGACCTTCCTTAGAGGGATTCGGTGGTCGGGCTTCCATGGTCTCCTCCGAGGGGGTGAGTGGCATCGGACCCTTGTCCGAACCCGCTCTTCCCCTTGGAGCCTCTGCCTTGGTGAGCTCGGCTCTGACATCTGCCTCTGAGACTTCCCTTTCGGTGGTCCCTGGAGTTCCTAGCTCTTCGGAGTGGGTTCTCTCGGACCTGCCTGGGAGGGGAGCATTCGAGGTGATGAGTGTACTGGCCACTGGTATCAGTCAGCAGTCTGTTCCCGTAGCTCCTCCCTCTATAGTACCTGTTGACATCTCTGCCACTTCTCTTGCTACAGGACCCAGAGATCCTCCGCCTCAGGTTTCCCCATTGGGAATTTCCCTCTCTTCCGAGGATTCTCCTGACGTTTCGGGAGATCCTCCTAGGAAGAGTACTTGTAAGAGGAAGCATGTAGACTCCCCCGAGTCTGTCACTTCGGATACTGACTTTGATGAGTCAGAGGGATCCCCTAGATCCCCCTCTGAGGATGTCTCCTTCTCAGACATCCTAGAACTTCTGAAACAGAGGGAAACTGGCCCACCAACAATCCCTCTGAGGATGAGTCAGTATACCTAGAGGCGTTTGGATCTCGGCCCTCCACCTCCTGGGTGTCTCCGCCTTCGACCCCTTATGCAGGTTATTGCACGAAGCGTGGGCAGCTCCTGACTCTGTAGAGCCAGTCCCTAGGAGGCCTTCAAAATTTATCACTGCCCTGTGACAAACAATTCCTTACTAAGGGTGTCCCCGCTGATGCCATGGTGGTGGCTGCGGCCACCAAAAGGAACTTGCAGATCCTTCCGTGCCCGTCCATCCTCCTAATAAGGACTCTAGGACCATGGATAGGTACGGTAAGCGGATGATTTCCTCAGCAACCTTTGCTATGCGTTCGCTGAATTACCTATGTCACTTCACCAGACTCCAGAGGGATATCCTGAAGGAGCTGGGTGAAGTAGTTCAGGATCCTACAGCTGCAGGGGCTCAAGAAAAAATTGCTTCGCAGCTAGGAACCCTCAATTCCATTGCAAACTCCTCCATGCGGCTAATATCTTATGCTGCGGATGGAGCGAGTAGAGCCGCAGGTACAGGTGTGGCTCTTAGACGCCAAGCCTGGATGCGGCTATGTGATTTTGCGGATCCCTTTAAGGCGTCCTTCACAAATTCTCCCTTTGATGGGTCAGCTTTGTTTGGCCCTCAGGTGAAGGAAACCTTGACCAGGTGCGAGCAGGACGGCAAGACTCTTTCTGCTGTTGGAGTCCGTTTTCCACCCCTTCTAGAGCTTATCGCAAAGGACAGAAAGGCGGGAAGATGTGGTTCAGTAAATCCCAAGGAGACACGCCGGATGCACGTGGTCAGTTTACCCCTAGAGGCAGAGGGGGTAACAACAACAGACGCCGCTCTAGAGGCAGAGGGGGTCCGAAGAACCAGGGAAACAGGGAGCCTCTCTCTGACAAGCCCTTTCAGCATCCCTGAGGTGTTGCCCAGCTGTCCCTCCTTGGAGGCAGTCGGGGGAAGATTATCACTGTACCCAGAAGCCTGGCATTCCCTCACTCAAGACAGATGGGTACAGTCGATCATATCCAAGGGTTACATAATTCCTTTCGAGGAAAGTCCCTTCCCCTCAAGTTCCCTTCCAGATGTACCACCCGGTCTAAGGGAGATTGCAGAGTCAGAAATCTCAAAACTACTGCAAAAAAGAGCCATTCAGCCAGTTACAATAGACCATTCAGAGCCCGGAATCTACTCAAGGTTCTTTTTGGTTCCCAAAAAGACGGGAGACTGGAGACCAATATTGGATCTCAGCAGACTCAACAAGTCTGTCAGGAAGACAAGATTCCGAATGGTCACTCTTCAGTCAATTCTGCCCTTCTTACAGAAGGACAACTGGATGTGCTCAATAGATCTTCAGGATGCGTACTATCACATCAAAATTCACAGACGCTCCAGGAGATTTCTCCGCTTTCGGCTGGGGTCCAGTCATTTCCAGTTCAGAGCCCTGCCCTTTGGTCTCACTACAGCCCCCAGAGTGTTCACCAAATGCATGGCAGTGGTCACGGCTCACCTGAGACGTCAAGGATTCCAGGTGTTTCCGTATCTCGACGACTGGCTCCTGTCGGCCACCACCAGGCATCAGCTTATACAAGCCAGGGATTACACAATAGACCTTTGTTCTCATTTGGGCATCTCAATCAACTTCAAAAGTCATCCTTATCGCCCTGCCAGTCTATTACCTTCATAGGCAAACTTAAACACTGTTCGGATGTCAGCTACCCTTACAGAACAAAGAGTTTCAGACATTCAGACTCATGTCAGGATCATTCTGGCCAGCAAGAAAATACAGGCCAGAATGGTTCTAAAGGTATTAGGTCTCATGGCTGCGGCCATTACTCTTCTTCCCCTGGCTCGATTCTACATGCGCCTTCTTCAGTGGATGCTGTTCACACAATGGTCATACCAGCAACTTCCAGTGCGTCACCAGATTCTGGTGACACAGACATGCAAAGAGCATCTTGCTTGGTGGATCACATCGTCTCAGGTTCACCAAGGCAGGTACTTTGTACCCCCATCCCCGATAGCCATGGTCACCACGGATGCCTCCCTGATCGGGTGGGGGGGGTCATTATCAGGGCAGGATGGTACATGGGACGTGGCAGCTGTTAGAGTACCATCTGCACATAAATGTCCTGGAGATGAGAGCAGTGCTTTTAACGTTGCAAGCCCTCAACGACTTTCTTCCCATAGGGACAATTGCAGTCCACACAGACAACATGTCTGTAGTTTGGTATATCAACAAACAGGGCGGAACCAAGTCCTACCCCTTATGTCGAGAAGCGCTCAGACTATGGCAATGGGCGATCTCCTCTCATCGGTTTCTGGTAGCAACGCATATCCCTGGGAAAACCAACATTGTAGCGGACAGATTGAGCAGAGCTATTCTCATGCCTCACGAGTGGTCTCTCAAGCAATCTATAGCGGAAGAGATTTTTCTGGAATGGGGTCGTCCATGTTGCGATCTTTTTGCTACTCCCCAAAACAGCAAATGTCCAGACTTCTTCAGCCTCTTCCCTCTATCAGGCCATCCCCCCAGAGATGCTCTGACCCAGGATTGGCCCCAGGGACTTCTTTATGCCTTCCCTCCATTTCCTCTGATCCCTCAGGTTATCCAGAAAGCTACCGTTTTGAGAGCCAAATTGATTCTCATTGCCCCTTACTGGCCTCGACAAGTTTGGTTCCCGTTCCTCCATCATCACCTTTTGGTGCAGCCGTGGCATCTGGACCCAGTGCCAGATCTTCTGATTCACCAATCGGGTCAGCTGCACCGGTCTATCCCTTCTCTCAACCTCACAACATGGTTGCTCCACTTCCTTCCTTAGCCAGGCTTCCTTTGATCTCTAACCCAGTTAGAGACATCATAGTAACCGCTAAAATCCTCTACCAGGAGGATTTATACAAGCAAATGGAAACGTTTCTCTTATTGGGCTAAGGCCCAAAATATTGATCCTTTTACTGCCCCTGTTCAGGCAGTCCTGGACTTCTTAGCAGAGATTTTTCATGCAGGCTCCTCTTCTTCCACAGTCAGAGTTCAATTGGCTGCTATTTCCAATTTTCATGTCGGGATAGCAGATCATAATATTATGTCCCATAGGCTCTGCAGGGCCTTCTTGAAAGGAATTTTCCTACTAAAACCTCCAATCAGGAATCCTCCTCCTCAGTGGGATCTAAATTTAGTGCTGACATCCTTGATTCTTCCCCCCTTTGAGCCAGCTGTTTCTTGTTCCCTGAAATATCTTTCTTGGAAAACTTTATTCCTAGTGGCTATTACATCTGCCAGGAGGGTGTCTGAACTTCATGCTCTTCGGTTCGACCCCCCTATTTGGTTTTTCACAAAGACAGAGTATCTTTGAGAACTAATCCAACCTTTTTACCTAAGGTCGCTTCAAAGAACAATCTGAATCAATCCATTGATCTCCCTGTATTTTTCCTAACTATTCAGATAGAGCTGAACAAAAGCTACATTATCTTGATGTCCACCGTCAACTTAGATATTATTTGGACAGAACACAAAAATTTAGAAAATCTGATCAACTTTTTGTTTCCTATGCGGATAATAGAAAAGGCCTTCCTGTTTCTAAAGTGACCTTGTCCAGATGGCTTTCTTCGGTCATCTCTGAAATTTATACGCTCAGGGGAAAACAGCTGTGCTCAAAACCTAAAGCACATTCAACTAGGAGCTTAGCTACTTCTACAGCTTTTCAAGCTAGACTTCCTTTGGACACTATTTGTGCAGCGGCCACTTGGGCTACTCCTCACACTTTTGTTTCCCATTACAAATTGGACTTGGCCTCCAGGGACAGAGCCAGTTTTGGCTCTACAGTCCTCAAGAGTTTGTTCCATTGAGCCACCCAGGATAGAGGTGCTAGGGACGCGGTCCCATCAAGCAAGAATGAAGGCGAGATTGACAACTTAACATTAAGAAGTTATGTACCTACCATAACGTTCCATGTTAGTTGTCTTCTCTCCCGCCTTTCTTGCGACCCTCCCTCCTTCCCCCTGGCCTGGACAGACCTTGTATAAGAAACTGTTATGCTGAAGACCATTCAGACCTGGTCCTTCTTCCATCTGTAAGTTTTCTTTCTTCCTTTGGGAAGTATTTTATGCTTGGTGCTATTGCCCTTTGTCAGCAAACGAGATCTGGGTACTTACCGCCTTGCATCATGGGATATGGGGCTGCCTCGAGCTGGTAAAAGTGACTCTCGAGCTTAGCAAGTGCCGAGTCGGAGCCGAGGGATCGGCTCCGAACCCATCAAGCAACAAAGAAGGCGAGAGAAGACAACTAACATGGAACGTTATGGTAGGTACATAACTTCTTATTTTTTCTTAATGGTACTGTTTTAATAGTGCATGATTTTCTTTGCATGCTATAAAATGCAGCTTTCTCAGTTGTTTTAAAGTGCATGAAAAAATCTGGTTAAAAGAGCATGACAAAAGAAAAAGTAGTGTGCTTTTTCTCTATTGGGGAATGAATGGATTAAGACCCTTAGCTTGATCTAGTAACAAGCTTTAAGACAAAGCAAGTAAATGAAAAGAATATTGAATATTATAAGGCTTTTTTTTCTAATAAATTGTATGCTTGGCAGCTTTGTGTCTGGTTCTCATGTTTCTAGGAGATACTCTGATAAAGAGAAATTGTTTGGAGATGATTATCTCTGAAAGCATTCAAGTGTTTTCCCAGCTAAGAGATGTAGAAGACAAAACCAGACATTACTTAGTAGAAGCCCAGGCTGCACCATGTGTTTTAGCATGGATAATTTTTCTTTTAGGTTAACTCGAATATTGAGTGTGTGGCTGTCAGTATTGGGAGGGTAAAACTTCAGTATTTGAAGATGTACATAGTTTTGTGTGTTTAATAGCTTTTAGCAGGATATTGGACTTTTTTTTTGAGGGTTTTTAAGAAAACAGAATTTTGTAATGTGCCGCAGGAATCCAACAGCTGTATAAAAGATCAACCTGCCAAACAGCGTATGATGAACAAAAAAGCTCTCCTACATAAAAGGTGGGAATAATAACTTTTAAGGTAGTACTTTCTGTGATGTCTTTTAAATGGCAATGGTCTTGCAGATAATGCACTCTACATTTTTTAAATACAACTACACTACAAAAAGACGAGTGCAAATGGTTGTGTTACAGAAGACACACTTGGAAAGAAGTGAACATGTGAATTTGATAGAGAGGCTTTCAGGATGGTTATTCAGCGGAATACCTGGGCAAATGAGAAGAGGAGTACTTGTATTAATTGCAAGAGGAGCTCCAGCATATCTCTCAACTGTACAGATTTTCGCAGTATGCCCAGATTTTTGCCTCATAATTTTGGTGTGTTCTTTCTAAAATCTCAACTTTCCTGGCAAATAGTTGAGGATTGAAGTCTTTAAATAATGACAAACATTTGAGTTTGATTCCACATCCTTCAGAAAATTCATCCTAATGCAAAATCTGTTGTATCCACTTTCTCAGTTTGTAAGAGCAATATTTAAAATCTGTCTTTGTCCCCCCATCATATTAGGGTTTGTCCAGATTTTTTGCTCTAAGAGGTTGAGAGGTATGAGCTCCAGTAGTGATAGAGGATAAAAAGATAATGGTAGAGTTGAGGTACTAAGGGGCTTTTGGCAAGGGAGGATGATTTCACTGGCATGTATTTGTATTCAACCTAAAACTGCTATAATGCAGCTTAAGAAAATTCTGGAAGAGATGATCCGCTTTCAGCAAGGAATATTATAGGTGGGGACAGGAATTTTGATTTGCAACAGTGAAGATGTGCCTGGGAGCCCAGAAGGGAAAATAACAAAGAGGGTAGCTTTTTTTTTTTATTTTTTTTTTTAATTTTTATTTATTTATTTATTTTTTGAAGAAATTTATGAAAATATTTGGCAGGGAAGATGTGAATTCAGTACTAGGAGTTCAAACTGGAGTTTGCATATTCCACAAGATACAAAAACTGGGATAGGCTAGACAGAATTTACCTTTCCTAGGAGAATGTGCATATAATTGAAGGTCTTGATACACACCCAATAACTATTTCGGATCATTCAGCAATAATAAAAGCACAGAGTAATGAAATAAAAATGAGACACTGGCACTTTTCCCACCTTTCTGTTGAAGAGAGGAATTGAAGGAGAGTAGTGGAAATTGTTCAGGAGCTATAGACAAGATAGAAGTTTCTTCTGAAAATATAGCTAGGGAGTGAGAGTAAATTTTAAAGCAGAGGTTAAAAATATGGCAGAAATAAAAGAAAGGGAGATGTGGTTTTGACTGATGTTGTCATCTATGCTAGAAGTAGGGCACTGGATATGTTATAGATAGATATAGATATATAGATATATAGATATATAGATAGATATAGATATAGATATAGATATAGATATAGATATATATACCAGCACATCTAGCTGGAATTTTGTAAAGGATCGTCATTGGTATAGCAAACTAATTTGTACAGATGCTTGTGTTGAAAAAATGTATTGGTAAAGCTGCTGGTGTTAAAATGGACCAACAGTGTGTCTTGCTGGAGAGAAAAAGAAATGCACTTGTATGTCAGACTGTATTATAACTATTGAAACTAATATTGTAACAGTGGATACTGGAAGAGAAGAGGTTAAGCTCAGCATCAGCAAACTTTGAAAATAGTATGAAATTAAATTGGTCTTTATAGCGTAAAGTAAGTGTCTTACAATTCTGACTGCAGCGAGAGACAAACTGTCTGTGCCAGAGAACGGTGTCTGTTGTAAATAGATATTTAGTATTTTCATGTTTTTTATTAATATTTAAACTTTTCTTTATGGTTGGTCCTTTTAGTGTATTTAACCTTTGGGAGTACTTGTATCTATTTGTTGATTCTGTGGCCACTCTTGAAAGCCTTACTGCATTGATCAAACACTATAATTGACATTGGTATTAATTTCACTTGGTATGATTGAATAACCTTGTAAGAGCAGTAGAGAAACTGGCTTTGGAGTGTCTAGTAGCCATGTAACTACTTTATAGTCTGGGCAGAAGTGTGTGTGTAAGTAAAATCTCAGAGTATGTGTGTCAGCTGCTTGGAGCAGAGACCCGAAGCACTGGTTTCAGAGTGGTGGAGGACTTGGCTTGGAGACGCTGCTGAGGACTCATCTCTGCAGCTGTGCCAGTGGGGAGTCAGTACGAGAACTCCAGACCCTGGACTGTGTATGTTTCCTGTGTGCTCTTAAGGGAAATTGTTTGCAGAGTGCAGCATCTGGAAATACTGTGCATCTATTTTTGTTCCAAGTTATCAGTGGTAAGGATTCTGGCTCCTTCATTTACTGGCCCAGAGGGGGAATGTCGAAATGGATAAGAAGCAGCAAGAATTATTTAAAGCGAAACATTATTGGAAAATAGAGGGAGCCCACAGAAACTGAGGAGGAGTAACAGCAGAATGCTAAATGGAAAATAAGTGATTACCTTGATTGATATGCATGAGTTTAGAAAGCTCACCGATGAGCAACTTCTTTTTGATTATAACTCTAGAACACAAAAACTTTGAGCACAATGATTTAGGCAACAAGTAGAAAGGGCCGTCTCTATGCAGGTCTGTGTAAATCAGGGAAATACTAAACTCAAGAAAAGGTCAAATGGAAATGTGTATGGAAGAATTAAATATGCCAAGGTTAAAAGTAGATGAGGCTCAATTACTAACAGGATAGAAAACGAGGGGAGACTGGGACTTTGGATGCAGACTTTCATGCAGAATATTATAGTCGTAAAGTAGCAGAATGGATTCCAAGATCTAAGCTAACATAGGAATGAAGGAAAAGGAGATTCTGCTGATGGGGATGACTGCAACTAGGAATACAGGCAAAATGGGCAAGAAGGCTGTGGAATGTATTTGAGAACTAGCAAAGGAACAAGGTATTGGGGGGGGATAACTGTAGAGGGAAAGGTAATAGAATGGGAGCATGTTAAGAATGTAGTTGGACTGCAAGTTAGTGTGCCTTCCCTTTCAAGAATTGATATCGGCGTATAAGCAAAGAGAAAGAAATAGGGTAGTCCTAAATGAAAGACCAACATAGTTAGAGTTTTTAGTAGAGTCTAGAACAAAAGCTGCTGAAGGAATATTAGTAGATCATATAAAATATTGTATGATGACTATAAATCAGTTGGAGGAGGTTAAAAAGGATTGGGAAGAGAGATTGGACAAGTAATTCACAAAGAAACAATGGTGGGATACATGTTTGTCTCCCAAATGTGCAACAATCTAGAAGATTTAGGATTTTTACTTTGGAATGTTTTTACGTAGGTATTTTTATACCCCAAGTAGACTCAAGAGAATTTTTCCTCAGAAGGCAAATGTTGGAGATATAATTGGGAACATATTTTCTGGGGAGTGTAATAAGTATGTTGGAGATATAATTGGGAACATATTTTCTGGGGAGTGTAATAAGTTGGCAGATTTTGATTCCCTGCAGTCTACTCTATCAGAGGTACTGGGTGAGCAAATTGGAGTAACTAGGGAAATGATTTTTCTAAGTTGTGATAAAGAATTGTAATTGCTTAGACATAGTAAGGCCTTGCTGAATTGTATTACAGTGAAGCAATTACTAGAAATGGAAGTCTAAACCAGCTGTACTGGAAGTAGGGAATATAGTAACAGATAAAACTACTGGAATTGGGATCTTTAGTTAAGGGCAAGAGCAAATTCCATAGGAAAAAAATAGGAACTGTGGGAACAAGACATAGAGGGGAGGAATGAAGTTTTAAAAGAAGGCAGGATATGAATTAGCAGTTTTAAAAGAAAGCAGGGTATGAATTAGCTGTGTAATGTTTGACAGTGATTGGGTAGATTCTAAGTGATGTTTAATGTTTGCGACTAAAATTATGTCAATGCGATCTGTGATGTAAAATGTTTTCAATAAGACTGTCAGTATGGTTTGCTTTGATTATGATGGCTTATGTCGTAAGTGATGCTTCTTGTGTGTGTGTGTGTGTGTGTGTGTATATATATATATATATATATATATATATATATATATATATATATATATATATATATATATCTAAAATGTGTGTGTGTGTGTGTGTATATATATATATATATATATATATGTATATGTATATGTATAAAATTAAAAAAACTTGTGTCAAATGTAAAACCTAGGTGAGCACGCTAGTGTGTTTGTACTCTGATTTTAAGTTCTAAACTTAACTGCTTCCGTTCTTGCAAGTTAGAATGCATCTTGGGTAATGCCAAATCAAATAGTAGCTCCTGGGTATGCAAAGTTGAAAAGGCTAACAACTTACGTGTATTTTAATCTCCTCTCTCCCAGCATTTACGGATGTCTGTTCCTCATATTAAGCTGCTTCAGATTTATACCTATTTTGTCGTGTCCTTTATTAATTTTGTATCCCGAGAGCTCCCCAAACTCTTCAGGTCCTTGAGCAACCTCTAAAACTTCTGACAGATTTGAGAGTGTAACAATATCTGCTTGTAAAGCTAACTTCAATTCTTTGGAGCTCCTTCTATATCATCTCAAATCAGAATTCCTCATTGATGTCATCAGTGGTTCCAAGTACAATACAGAAAGAAACAGGAAAAGTGGACAGCCTTGTTTTTCAACACTTTTATTAGGTGATGCTTTCTGACTTCCCCCAGCACTTTTTTTATCTTTGCCTCCGAATCTCTTTCTTCCAACTATATGGATTTGGGTAATACATGCACCTCTGCACAGTAAAAAGGTAGTGCTAATCTGCCCTATTCCCATCTAATAAGGAGTGCTACTTGCATTTTTTTACATGTACATTTTCTGTAAGGGTGGGGGGGTGATGGTGGGGGGGTGGGGGTGGGGGGTATGCTTGCCATTTTTCTGTTCTGTACAAAACAGCATTGATATTCCTACACCATACTCTCAATCTAGGCCAGCCTATTTAAGAGTCTGAAAGACAATGTAATCATGGTGTAACATTGTTGTGACCCAATGTGAAGTAGATCCTGCAGGATTCTTATTGTTTTGTGTGTTAAATCCAGTTACCCCACTACCTTGATTATAGCAAGCTCAGATGCTCATAAGCCTACTACTTATTATACAGCAGGAACTTCTTATTGTAACATTTGTTAATGTCTGTTATGTACTTCACAGATCAAGATTCTAGTTGTCTACTGATGTACTATGTTCATCTGTAAATATGTTTGTAATTAATTGCTATGTTAAATTGTTAATCGCTATGTAATCCAATGCAACTACTGTATTTTAACTGTGGAGCTTTTCTCCCCAGGCCTCCGCTGAAAATGGTCCTACGTCCAGTCGGACACTCCTGGTCAATAAATGTAAATAAAGTAATTAGGTCCTCTTCTTTACCAGTAAATCTCCACCCCTCCCCTAAAGTTCTGTAGGGATCCCATCACAGGGGACCTTCTGCTTTTCTGTTAATTCACTTGTTCTTAACATCAGCTGTAATAAGCAAGGCACTTATTTGCTTTCTTCTGTTTCTCAGTCTGCCCCCCCCCCCCCGAATATAGTTTTGCATAACATTTACCTAATGTAGCTTTAGTACTTGGGTTAACCCACTTCTAGCTTCCTCCCTCGACTGTCTTAGTCTCATTGCTAAGACACTTGGTGCTTTTGGGGTTCTTTTGGGGTTTCTTTAATTACCTCTTCTGTGCTGTTATCTTATGTAATTCTTTCCCAAGTAAAGTTTCATCTGCTGAGGGTAACTCCTCTTTTTGCCCTTCAACTTTTACAATCTGTCTTCAGTCTGACCACCTCTTCCCTTTCCACTGAATCACTTGTCTTATGTAATTATAGTTTCTTTTAGATCAAACCATTGCATACTTGCCTTCTCTGAGCAGATTTCCAGATATCATTCAGTGATCTACATTCTATCCGTCAATCCCATTTCCTATTTTGTAAAATCCACACAGTTAACCCCCAGTGGGATTGTTTCCCACCTGTGCCCTAATGTCCAAGATCCATCGAAACCTAAAGCATAAAGAGAAACAATTATTGGGTTTTTTGCGATTCTTCAAATTCCTGTGCTCCTGAAATATGTATAACCCTGCAGCTTACTTTTATCTTCCCACATGCCATGAAGGCTCTTTTTTTCCTTCTCTACCTTTTATATAACTTTTTATTTTGCCATCTCCTTTAGTCTCATGTTCATCAAAAATTATATTCCAGGTGATCCTCAAACATTGTATTCCAATCGATCCTTTATAATTAAATCCCCTTCTGGAATTTATTTATTTCCAGTTTGATTACCGGGGAAGTCCACTGGGCCCAAAGGACCCATTTTCAGTGGAGGCCCGGGGAGAAAAGCTCCAGGAAACATTAATAGAGTACAGATATAATGGATAAGAGATACAAAGTATAGAACTTAGAGAGATGCATTGTATAGGACCGTTTACAAAGTCTGTACAGAGTCGCACAGTCAAACAATAGCTTATGGTTGTTCAATGGGTAATGATATATTTATGCAAACTTTCTAAGAAACACCTTTAAAAATAAAGGTAAAAACACTTTGCATGCACTCATTTAAAGTAAGATGCCATTTACAATATTTATACAGTTATGATGTATGATTCGTAGCTCTTGGAAATTGTAGAGAGTATAGACATATTCAAGGTGAAGTAACTATGTGAGAATACTAAGGCTCCCCATGTCTGTTGGCACTTGTAATGCTGACTGATGACACACTTTTTGAAAATAAAGGAGAAGAGCAAGCCCCCCCCCCCTCTGTTTGGTGGGGCAAATCCTCCAAACTCCCTGAACTTGTGTATACAAACCCTGAGATCTCCATACCTCAGAGAAAAAGAAGTATTCAGAGAAATGGCCATCTCTAGTTTGGTACAAGTCTTTCTCGGCCATTCTGTGTCTGTATTGCTTCTGCCATTTGAAATTGTTAACAGCAGCAGTGTTGCATTCCTACTATTTTGCCATTTTTTCTTGACTGGCATATGTACACTGAGACTAGTATGAAACTTGATCCCATCCAGTCACCCTTCCATCCTGCAAATTACCCTTCTTCATCCAGTGATAATTGTCTATCCTACACGTTCTACTTGCTCCTGTATAACCTGCTGTTTCTACCACCCTATAACCCTTACAGGACAGTTTCTCATTCTTTACTTTAAATGAGTCCGTTAGAGGAAAAGCCTCCTTTTTTTCCAGGCTTGTCAGTTCATGGACATTTCAGGATAACAGTGTTACTTTTGCCATTACTTTTCTCCACTTCCCACACTCCTCTCCCTTGCCCAGAGATATTCTTGGCCTTCTTAAACCTTTTTCCTTCTCAAGGGCCTTTTTAAATTAACTGCATGTCCCTCGTCCTCTGATTCTCCTAACCATATATCCGCTTCAAATGAAATCCCTTTGTTAGCTCGTGTTGCCAGTTTGCTTTGTCTTCTACTTTCCCCTAAATGCAGCATTCCTCCCTTGCCAGTACACTACTGACACAGCACACAATATAAAATAGATATAGAACTCTGTATACATCTGTCAGTGCTCCCAAGGTGGAAGCAGTAGCCATGATTAGCAATTGAGTTGTTTGCCCCTTCACCCACCCACCCAACTAGGTGGGGTCAGTGGTACCTGCTATTGCATAAGAGACCAGGTAACTTCACCTCCATCCCTTACCCTCAAGCCCTGTACATGTTTCTTCATACTGTAATTGCTGTTGCATATGCTTTGCAAACTGAATTATATCATGTTCTCACCCTTCATGTACTAGTCACTTCCATTACTGATGTTACTGCAACCACCTAAACATATCTACTTCCTTTCATATTTAACCAATTTCTGTTTCACATTTCCAGTGCTGTCATTTAGCCCTTTACATGTTCAGTTCCTGTGCTGCAACAGTCCTGTCATTTAGAAAAGGACTTGCTCTCATTTCCCTGGTCAGTAATCCTATATTTTGGCAGCTAGTGGACAGCCACTACACTGCTTTTGGATTACCAAAGGAAAATCTAAGTGCAACAGAATTAATTAACTTTGTTTTACATTCCTAAATTCTTCTCCTGATTCAGTCTTTATACCTATTTTATAAGTTTTATTATATTCCGTCAGAATGACTGACAAAAGTATTACCACGTCAAAGCCCCACATTTCCATTATTTCCCTACATTTATTAATGGAACATAATAGTCCTTTTAAATTCTCTAATTTAAACCTATTATTGACATTGGTACTTGGCAATAAAAATGTTACCTAGACATGCAGAGCCAGCAAGCCACCTAGGAGTTTCTTTCCCCATTTCAGATTACAGTGACTGTATTAAGCCCACATTTTCTTGAAGAAATTTATGTCCCTAAAGTAAGGGGAAAATCTTACTCTGCCCATCCCCAATCTAGAGAACTGCTGTTTGTTTATCCACTGAGAGACTTCTGTTTGGACCACTTATTTCTGGCTCCTTCTGTAGCGAACATTGTTTTTTCAGGTGTAGTGAGGGTCTTGGTTCCTTCCCCTCCAAAAAAAATGTCCATACTAGCTTGATAAAGTAAATTATATAGCACAGCAACTTGGTTTTGCATTGTCTCTGTATCCTGGAATATATGCAGCTCTTTTCTTGCTGGTGGACACAAAAGTGCTCATGATCTTTATAGAAAAAGAAATGTCTGTCTCTATGCTTAAACCTGGCTACCAAAGCACAGATGTATTGGCTGCTCTTTTTGAACATAGAAGGTGAATCATACTAGGATTACTGTGGTGTCCTTGCTCTAACATTTGTGGGAACTCAGTCCTATGGGCTGTTCTATATCCAGTTTATTCTTTGGCATTATGGGCCAGGTGGCTAATTTACTTGCCCCCCCCCCCCACAACATGCATGTTAGTTATGTATGCATGTTATGTTGTGTGTGTGTCCCCTGCTACCTACCTGGCTGTTGTGCTGTCTGTTTGGGTGCTTGTCCTATCCCTGGTGAACCTGTACATTCTGTACCTAAAGACCAGCAAATCACTCTCCTTGAAGTCTTTGGAAGTTGTCTGAACTCGGGAATTACCCACCAACTCCCTGAGAGGCCAGCTTGATTAAGACAGTCAAAGTATGTGCTTTCCTGCATACCTGAGCTTTGTACCAATATTTCAGGTTCAAGAACCCTGCTACCTTAGGCAAGTTTCCCACTCAGGATAGCCAGCAGCCTACAACCCCCCCCCAACTATATTTTACTTGTGCATTTAGCCTAGGCGCACAGACAGCCTATTCTCTCCTCTTGTATTAATTAGCCCAACTCCCCCTCTCCTGCAGCCTGCCCCCCTTGTAAGTGGGGTCTTATTGCAATTAACACACTGGCCACTAGGTGGCACCTTACCTTATTCAGTATCACAGGCTCTGCAACTATCTCTCTACTAGACCTCTCAGCCCAACTTTATTGTTCTGTTTTTAGCCTTTTCTCTTCCTAGAACCTGTTCTGCATCTCCCTACCCTTATCCCAGTGTACACTTCTCACTACACCCCAAACTCTTACAAGTCTAAGCACTTTACAGTAACCTAACTCCTTTCTCCTGACTACATGTATGCTACACTAGCCTGCTAACTTCTGCTTTCTTGCACTTTCAAACGTACTTGCTCATTTCTCCCTTTCTACTGATTGTCTCCCTTGGGTGTCCACTCTCTTGTCTCTGCCCGCTCCATTCGCCCTTCAGGCTCACTCCACTCCCCTACCCTGCCCCCAAATTCCACCCGCCCCCAGTACTCCTACATTTATAGCACTAGTGACCACACCCCTATCCTACCTTACCCAATCGGATAAGGAGCTATCACATTGTCTACAGAACATAACACCACTAATTAACTTTCCAACAAACACCCCTATTTACTTAGTCATACTACTACTCCCCCCCCACAAGTTCAAGCTACCTATCTCCTCCTTGCTCACCTCCCCAATAATTACTCTGCCCACAACAGTTACTCATTCACAACTTATCTGCTTATCACTTTTTTCCTCTCTCATTACTACCCATCGCTTGACCTTCTATGAATATCCACTTTTTACTCTACTCTCCCTTTTCCCTCTAAACATACCTCTACAACTATATCAACTTTCTCTCATACCTTCATAAGTCTCACTCCCCAACCCAACTACATACTAACCAAATACCATAGATTTGCCTACGTCAAATTAAGCAAACCAAAATCTAGGAAACTAATCAATATCTTTCACAAACTTCTTCAGCCAAAAGGTTTTGAACTCCTCCACTTACTATTGGATGGAGACATTAATCCTAACCCTGGCCCACACCACCCCAATACTACCACCTACAAAAAATAAGATAAAGCTACTTCTCTATCATCGACTACTCCCACCAACTCTCTCTTGCCCATCTCAATATATGTAGTATTTGTAACAAAACAACTCCAGTCCATGCCCTTCTAGAAATCCATCAATTCGATATTCTATGTTTAACTGAAACATGGTTAAAGCCTTCCATCAAGGACAATGAAATCACCCCACCCGGGTATAACATCTTTAGACTTGATCGCACTGCAAAAAAGGGAGGAGGGGTAGCAATTCTCTAAGGCACAATTTCAAATTATTATTATAGATCAGACTCTTTGCCTTGATAAGCAGGCAGAGGTGATCTGCTCCAAACTTCAAGTCAACAGCAGTAAAGCCATAAATATCATGTGTTTATCTTCCCCAGGAAATAACATCAACTCACTCGAATGCATCCTCAGTTCACTCTCTACCCATCTCCCTCAAACACTAGTCCTAGGCGATTTCAACATTGATTGGAATTCATGTAATAGTACAAACCCCACTTCCCATATAAACCTACATGGCTTTACCCAACTCATTAATAGTCCTACCAGAACCAATAAAACCAGCAACAATGAAACCACCTTAGACTGGATTCTTACTAATACTCCTCAACTAACCTACGAAGCAGGTATCCTCCCAGAAGACCTAAGCGACCACTCACTTATGTTATCAGGCATAAAACCAGCCAAATCTTACCTACCGCATACAGAACACTACGTTCAAAAAAACCAATTCAACTCTGAACATTTTCGAGCTGAATTAATACAATGTAATTGGTCCCCACTAAAATTTCTCCCACTTAATGAAGCAGTAGAATACTTCAGTTCCACTTTCCTATCTATCCTGGATCGCCATGCCCCTAGTCGAACTATTAGAACCAAAGCTAAACCAGCTCCCTGGCTAACCAATAACACTAGGCAGAAAATCTAAGAAACAAATCTTGGGCTAAATGGCGTTCCACTAAGAATCCAACTGACCACCAAAACTTCAGAGAGCTTAGAAACAGTACAAAAAAGCCATCCTGACAGACAAAAACTTACTTATGCCCGTCACCCTTGACAGGGTATGGGCCACCAACTACAGCTTTCCACCGAATCTTGTCCTGGGCCAACTGTTCTATTTGGTTCCATGTGTAGCCTCTAAGCTTAGCATCTGCCTCAGTCTCGCCTCCAGGTGTTTCGTGGGCGGCCTCTTCCTCTCTTCCCCTGAGGATTCCAGCGCAACGCCTGTCTTGTAATATTGTTTGCTGATTTGCGAAGAGTATGCCCGATCCATCTCCACCTCCTCTTAACTTCCCCAATCGAAAGTTGGTTGGTCCTTTCCAAAAGGGTAGTGTTGCTAATGGTGTCTGGCCATCGAATCCGTAAAATCTTCCTAAGACAGCTATTTGTAAATGTCTGAAGTTTTTTAGTGGTGGTCTTGTTTAACCCCCAGGTCTCTGCCCCATACAGCAGTACTGACTTCACGTTTGAGTTAAACAGCCTTATCTTGTTGATCAAGGATAGTTCTCTTGTTTTCCAGACCCTATTTAACTGTATGAAGGCTGCTCTTGCTTTTCCTATCCTTGCCCTGACATCAGCTTCTGATCCGCCCTGCTTGTCAATTATGCTGCCAAGGTAGGTAAAGGACTGCACTTCCTCCAGTGGCTTCCCTTGCAGAGTGATAGGGTTAGTATTTGTGGAGTTTAATTTAAGGATCTTTGTCTTCAGATTGTTAATGTTAAGACCCACCTTTAGTGCTGTAACTGCCACCAAATTGTTTTGCATTTGCTGCTGGCTATGAGAGATGAGGGCGAGATCATCAGCATAGTCCAGATCTTCCAGCTGATTCCATAGGGTCCATTGGATCCCATTTTTCTGTCCTGCAGTAGATTTCTTCATAATCCAATCGATAACTAACAGGAAGAGGAATGGTGACAGTAAGCATCCTTGCCTGACCCCAGTTTTTACTTGGCAGCTTTCAGAGAGCTGCCCTCCATGTATAACCCTGCATGATTGACCATTGTAGGAGTTCTTTATCAAATTTACTATTTTCGTTTGTATACCATAGTGCTTCAGAAGGCTCCACAGTGTCTCTGTCCACGCTATCAAACGCCTTTTCAAAGTCAACAAAGTTGATATACAATGGTGAGTTCCATTCAACTGACTGTTCCACAATTATTCTGAGCGTTGCAATTTGATCAGTACACGATCTATTTTTGCAGAAGCCTGCCTGCCTGCTCTTCTCTCAGCTTTTTGTCAGTGATGTCCTTTATCCTTTCCAAAAGGATACGGTTGAAAACTTTTCCTGGAACTGATAGAAGATTGATGCCTCTGTAGTTATCGCATTTGCTAAGGTCCCCTTTCTTGGGAAGCTTAATGAGATGGCTGTCTTTCCATTCTGAAGGAACAGTTTCCTCTGCCCAGATTCTTTCAAAGAGTGGATGCAACATCTCCACTGATGTATTCAGGTCTGCTTTAAGGGCCTCTGCCGAGATGTTATCTGGTCCTGCCGCTTTCCCATTTTTCATTTGGATGATGGCTTTCCTGATCTCCTCCTTGCTCGGCTTTTCACAATTGATTGATAGATCTTCATTGGCTGGCTCAATAATTGGAGGGTTTAGAGGTGACTGTTTAGAAGTTCTTCAAAGTGTTCCACCCACCTTTTCAGTTTATGTTCTATACTATTGATGGTTTTCCCTTGCTTATCTTTAACAGGTCTCTCTGGCTTGCTGTACTTTCATGAAAGTCGCTTGGTGATATCATACAACATTTTTGTGTTACCACTATAAGCTGCCAGTTCTGCCTCAACTGCCAACTGTTCCACATAATTGTTCTTATCTATTTTAATGCATCTTTTGACCTCTCTGTGGGCATCTGCATATTCTTCTTGGGCCTTGCTCTTTGAAGCTCTAGTTTTACTGTTATTTACTTTTGTCTTCCTCTTTCTGTCTTCTGTCTTCTATCTTTACCAGTGTTTCTGCACTGATCCACTCTTTCTGATGATACTTTTTAGGTCCCAGTATCTCTTAACAAGCTAAGTCTACAGCCTTTTTCACATTCTGCCATGAGCTGTTTACTCCACCCTCCTCAACCAGTTCTTGTAGCACTTCAGATTTGTTCTTAAGTGCAATGTTGAACTGTTCTTTTGTCTGAGAATCTTTCAATAGATGAACATTGTATTTGATTCTCCTAGATGACTCTTGAACCTGGGTTCTTTTAAGCTTTAGCTTCAGTCTAGCCACCAGCAAGTGATGGTCAGATGCTACATCTGCCCCTCCTTTCACTCTGATTCTCCTAGATGACTCTTGAACCTGGGTTCTTTTAAGCTTTAGCTTCAGTCTAGCCACCAGCAAGTGATGGTCAGATGCTACATCTGCCCCTCCTTTCACTCTGACATCTTGTAATGTTCTTCTAAACTTTCTACAGATGCATATGTGATCTATCTGGTTTTCTGTTGTATAGTCAGGGGAGACGCATGTATTTTTGTGTATCCATTTGTGGGGAAAATTGATGCCTCCAATGACCAAATTGTTGAGAGCACATAGATCAACAAACCTTTCACCATTCTTGTTGATTGTTCCCAGAGCATGTGTACCCATGATTTGCTCATATCCTATGTTACTGGATCCGACCTTGGCATTTATATCACCCATAAGGATAGTAAGGTCTTTGTCTGGGTAGGTCTCGAGGATCTGCTGCAGTCTTTCATAAAACTGATCTTTATCTTCCTCTTAACTGTCATTAGTTGGTGCGTAGCACTGGACCACATTCATTACAATTTTCTTCTTTGTACGGAATGAAGCTGTGATGATCCTAGGGCCATGTGCTTCCCATCCAATCAGGGCTCTCTGGGCCTGTTTGGCCAACATAAGACAAACCCCTTGGGAGTGAAGTGCTTCACTGTCCTCATGTCCAGAATAAAGCAACAACTCTCCTGTAGATAATCGACACTGACCAGCCCCTGTCCACCTTGTCTCGCTGATTCCCAACAAACTCAAGTTATTTCTCATTTCTGCTGCCACTTGGGCTTCCTTGCTTAGCTCATACATGGTCCTGACATTCCATGTGCCAATGTTTATTTTCCTGGTAGAGAGAAGGGTACTCTGCTTTGTGGCGTCCCTTCGGCTTTGGCCACAACTTCATAAATCTTCCATTTGAAGAACTCTCCTCTTCCAAGACAAGATTGTCTGTTTCCTGTAGTTGGTGTTTTTGTAGCAATTTGTTTTTTACGGGATGGGGTTGCTAACCCTAAGCCCAACCCTCCTCCTTTTTCAGACTGGCTTGGGACCGTCCTTGGCGGAGTTAGACAAACTACTACCTTCAATTGCAACAAACCTCCAAAAAGGAACCTAAAAAGTTCTGGGCCAGTATTAATAATCTCCTATTCCCAGGCCAATCTATCACACCTAACCCTCAAGACTCTAACCCAGATAATCCCACACAAATAGCCTATGACTTCAAGTCATTCTTCACTAATAATATCCAAACTCTTGCTAGTCACCTAACTCCTGACCCCTCTAAGCTACTCTTACCTGCTTTAAGTGCATCTCCTTCCTTTCATTTCCAACCTGTATCAACCTCCTTCATCTTATCACTGCTCAAAAAACTAAGACCTACCACTCCCTCTGCAGACAAATTTCCTGCTGAATTCTTACAAATAGGAGCCAATGCTATTTCCTATCCTATTTCTATACTGATAAATAGATCCATAAATGAAGGAATTGTCCCCTCTATCTGGAAGATATCTCACATCATCCCTCTACACAAAGGAGGTAAGTCTAATGACCTCTCTAACTTTCGTCCCATAGCACTTCTATCACCTATAGCTAAAATCATGGAAAAATGTATCCACAAGCAACTTCTTAACCACCTTCTACATCACAACCTACTTGCTAAATGTCAGCATGGTTTCAGACCCTCCCACAGCACTACCACTGCACTACTCTCCTTTACCAACTCAATCGGTTATAACCGCAACAATAATTACCTATCATCAGCAGTCTTCATTGACTTATCTAAAGCATTCGACATGGTTAACCATAAACTACTTCTACACATACTAAAATCTCTCTCACTTGATTTTCCGTCCTTAACTTGGTTTACATCTTACCTAGAAAACCGTCAGCAAGCAGTTCTCTGGAAAAATGTATTATCTAATCTCCTTCCTATTTCTTTAGGTGTCCCTCAAGGCTCTATCTTAGACCCCCTTCTATTTTCTATCTTTATTAATGACCTCCAATCAGCTATCCCAAACTCCACCTGCATACAATACGCAGACGATTCTACTATAATCTGCACTGCTAATTCACTAAATGAACTCCAAGTCACTCACCCAAAAAGCTTTTACCACTGTTGAACAATGGTTCTGCGACAGTTGTCTACTCCTTAACGCCAAGAAAACCAAATTGCTATTCTCACCTTCCCGTAAAACTGCCCCACTCAATTTAACTCTTACTTCCGCTGACAACACCCTCATTTCTCCAGACCCTACTACTAAACTATTGGGAATAACTATTGACAATCTCAGCTTTGACTCCCACATCAACAACACTATTAAATTAGTTAATAAAAAAATCTGATCCCTTTACAGAATCAAGCCCTTTCTTAAACCTGAAGCAAGGACCACTTTAGCTAGATCTCACCTTATCTCTACTCTTCTATATGCTTCCCCCATCTACACTAATCTCTCCAAAAACAACCTCAAGAAACTAGCAACATCTTACTATAACATTGCTAGATTTGCTTCAGGATCCCCATTTAGAACTCACCATTGTCTGAACTTAAAACGACTAGATTGGCTTGAACTTCCGAACCAACTCATTCTTCAACAGTTTTTAATAGCTCACAAGATTTTATACCATCCATCTAAAATACCTATACTTTCTAACCTCATTTCACCATACAACAAACTGAAACATCTACGCTCTTCCAACAAACTACTGATGTAATATAACCAAACCTTCTAACTCTGCAGGTGACTGTCTCTCTTCCAACTCTGTTGGAAAAATGTGGAACAATCTACCCTCTGATATTACATCTTTATCCTCTCTCCCACTTTTTAAAAGACAGTTGAAAATTCATCTCAACAAACACTGGCTTTGCTCCTGCACCAACCCAGCTTAACTCTTCCACTTCCTCTCAGTCTATTCTTCTTCCTTAATTCTTACCATCTCTGCTCCCTTACCCTTGTAAGGTCTACCTGATATAACAACTTTATATATATGTTATCCCTCGCATACTGTAACTATAGCAAAAAAAAAACCTTTAAGATATTCTGTTCATTTATATCTTTTGATTGTTGCTCCGATTTGTATTTGTGTAATTAATGTAATCACAACCTTTCTCTATCTGTTTGTATTGTATTGCCTATCTTTGTTTAAACTTATCATAACCATTGGAGCTTTTCTCCCTGGGCCTCTACTGAAAATGGACATATATCCAGCTAGACTAGCCCGGTCAACAAATGTAAAATAAATAAATAAATGTATATATGTACAGACACACTGGATATAAAAGGTGTACACACTCCTGTTAACATGCCTGGTTTTTGTTGTATAAAAAAATGAGACCACAGTAAATTTCAAAACTTTTCCCACCTTTAATGTGACCTATAACCTGTACAATTCATTTGAAAAACAAACATCTGTTGGGGGGAAAATAGAAAAAAATAAATGTACAATATGCTGGTTGCATAAATGTGCACACTCTTAAACATACTTTGAAGCACCTTTTGATTTAATTACAGCATTCAGTCTTCTTGAGTACACACCTACCATCAAAGAGACCCTCATTAACCCCAAATATAGTTCAGCTGTCCTAGTAGTATTTTCCTGACACTTACTCAATTGCCTGCTACAGCAAAAGCCATGGTTCGTAGAGAGCTTACATAGCATCAAAGGGATCTCATTGTTGAAATGCATCAGTCAGGAGAAGGGTACAAAAAAAATTCCACAACACTGGATATACCATGGAACACAGTGAAGGCAGTCATCAAAAAGTGGAGAAAATATGGGACAACAGTGATTTTGCAAAGAACTGTATGGCCCTCCAAAACTGATGACAAGACAAAAACTGGTTAGGGAGGTTGCTAAGAGACCTACAGCAACACTGAAGGAGCTGCAGGAATTTCTGGCAAGTATGGGTTGTGTACTAAATGTGACATTCTCCCGTATTCTCCATATGTCTGCACTATTGGGTAGGGTTGCCAGACGGAAGCCCTTTCTTGCACAGAAAATCCTCCAGGCCTGGCTAAAATTTGCAAAACAATGCATCAAGGCTTCCAAAAGCATGTGGGAAAATATGCTCTGGTCTGAGACCAAGGTTGATCTTTTTGGTCACCTTTCCAAAAGGTACATTTGGTGCAAAAACACTTTTCATCACCAAAACACTATCCCCACAGTGAATCATGGTGGTGGCAGTATTATGCTATGGGGTTGCTTTTCTTTAGCTGGAACTGGGGCTTTAGTCAAGGTGGAGAGAATTAAGGACATTTCCAAATACCAGTCACTTTTGGCCAAAAAACTTCAGGCGTCTGCTAGAAAGATGAAGAGGAATTTCACCTTTCAACACGAAAATGACCCCAAGCATGCATCCAAATCGACAAAAGAAGGGCTCCACCAGAAGAAAATTAAAGTTTTGGAATGGTCCAGCCAAAGGCAAGACCTAAATCTAGTAGAAAATCTGTGTGGTGACTTGAAGAGGGCTGTGCACAAGAGATGACCTCACAATCTGACAGATTTTGAGCACTTTTGCAAGAGAGTCTCCAAATATTGCCAAGTCAAAATGTGCATGCTGATGACTCCTACCCAAGAGACTGAATGCTGTAATTAATTCAAAAGGTGCTTCAATAAAGTATTAGTTTAAGGGTGTGCACACTTGTGCAACCAGAGTATTTTGTTTTGTATTTTTTTTTATATTTTACCCATAATAAATTTTGTTTTTCAATTGAATTGTACAGGTTATAGGTCACATTAAGGTCTGAAAAGGTTTGAAATGACTGTATTGTGGTTTCATGTTTTTTTATATCTACATTTTAATAGGGGTGTGTACACTTTTTATAGCCACTGTATGTATATGTGCGTATGTGTGTGCGCGCACACATTCCTATCTTGTTCTCGTGTTTCAGAGAAGGTGGACAGCAACAGCAAGATATTCATCTACAGTAGTGGTTTTCAATGCCAATGGGATCACTTTTTTCAGATGATGGTTCGTAGCGGCAGTGCTGCTGTTGGGAGGAGTTGCATAACACAGTAGTGTCAGAGGTGTGTTTCCGGTGCAGTTGGGTGTGTGTAGAAGAAAACAAGCCGCATAATAGTGGCTAGGGCAGACACTGGAAGAAGGGAGTTATTTCCCTGTGCAAGCCTCACTTTTGAGGTAGGGTACTTCATCTACATGCATGGTTACTATGAAGGTACACCTTTTTTACTAGTAGTAGACGCAGGCTCCAGGACTGGACAGCCCTGTTGTCTGTCAGAGGGATATACACCAACTTATTGATTTATAATACAAGAGTGTACCCTATGTTGGTAGGCCACAAATACCACTGCTTCCATTTCCCTTGAGTTCTTCAGGTGTGGAGACGCACAGGACTGGCAACATAGTTCTGTACACTAATAACACACAGTTTCACATTTACAAGGAACATGATTAAGGCACATGTATCGTACCTAGATGAGTAGATGTAGGGTCTGGGAAGTGGACAACCCTCCTGTATTTCAGAGGGAGATGCTCCAATTTAAGTAGGCTTGTAATGGTCTACAGACTAATTGTATGTACCTATGAACCTAGTCACCATGATGTGACTGTGTATTGGCAGGCCACTGATCATCACTGCATGTGTTTTTCTTGAGCAAGTCAGAGGAATGGAATGCAGGTACACACCATAGGCATTCGTGGTGCATGTTTTTTTTGGTGACTCTAGTGTACACCACTGGTTGAATGTATAATTTGGGGTCTCGCAAGTGGTATTCAGATTCAATCTGTTATGGTGTGGTGGTGTTTTAGTCTCATGCCAGACCACTGTTGTGCTGATCTCCTATGCAGCCTTGTTCATGTCAACAAGCTTATATCCACACCTACAGGTTCATAGGTAGGTACTAGGATGTCTGCCCGAAGGCATTTATAAGCCTAGCCAGAATGTTTGCTTTTGCTGCCCCCTTAGATTAGTTCCTTGTGCCTCACTGAAGTGATCCCCGGGGTAAACTTTCTGTTTCTCATCCACTCGTCAAGGTTTCTCTTGAGTGTTACTATCAGAAGGCTTACAGACTCCCTCGGGCTTCACTATCTGCTTATGGCCTAATGTAGAGTTTAAACTTGTTCCAAAGCATGGGAAGTCTCGGCCAGGAATCCATCCAGCACGTCCTATTTATTGCTGTGGTGAGGTTTAGATCCCTAGAGTGTGGCTCGAGGGAATATGGTTCTCTTTAGGTGGAGCATGTCCATGAATTCTGGGTTGGACATGGCCTTGTATGTCAGACTGAGATCTCCTCTGAGTAGGCTGTATGCAACTGGGTACAGCTGAAGTTTCTTCAGTCAAGCTGCGTAGGGCATCTGTTTGAGGCCAGTGATCCTCTTGGTGAGGTACTTCTGTTGTCTTTCCAGCTGTTGCAGATGTCTTGTAAGGTACATCCCAAATGGGGCGTTGTACTCTATGATGGGTCTGATGAGTGATGAAAAGAGGGACTCTATGACCTCTTGATCTGGATGCAAGCCCTTTTGTGATTAGATGGGCCACATAGAAGGATTTTCTAACCACTTTGGCAATGTGATTATCAAAGGAGAGGTTACTATCTACTTGGGTCCCCAGATCCCTTATGTCGTCGTATTTAGGGGAGTACCACCTATATGGTAGTTTGTGGGTACTTTGTTTTTTCCAGAGGGGATGACTATGCACTTTTTGGCATTTAGCTTGAGGCCATGATTTTGATACCAAATATCAGTCTCAGTGAGACCCTTTTGATGTATGTCTGTGTCAGCCTGAGAGTCAGTTATATCCCCTGGTTTGCAGTCTTCTGCGAACTTGGTCAGCCATAGTCCTCCTGTGCTTGCCTGTACCTCTGAGAAGTATATGCCGAACAGGAGGGGTCCTAGGACTGAGCCCTGAGGAATGCCACTTGTAACCGGTTTAGAGTCCGACCTAGCTCCTGCAACTCTCACCATGTGGTTTCTGCCCGTGAGCCAGTTGGTAACCCATCTTGTGATGTAGGGGTTATGTTCAGGCTGGTGAGCTTGTCTGTAATACCAGAATGGAAAATGATATCGAAGGCCTTTGTGAGGTCTAGGTAGGCTGTGTGTACCACCTTTCCCTCATCCTATAGCCTTGATAACTGTCTCAGAGCTCCACCAGGTTTAGGAGGCATGATCTTCCATTAAAGCCGAACTGGGTAGGGTCCAGTGTTTGGATGTTCCCAATGAGTTCCATGATAATGCTCTCCATAGCCTTGCAGACGAGGTTTGTCAGGCTTTTATAAGGGGATAGTTCCTGGGGTCTGTTGTGGCTCCACCTTTGTGGAGCAGAATAACCGTTGCTGTGTACCACTCTATGGGTGTGTAGCCTGCAGAGAAGCGGAGTTTGAACAGTGTGTTTAGGTGAGGGGTTAGTTTGTCGAGCTCTTTTAAGAAGTAGCCTGGGACATCGTCCGGTCCCATTGATGTTGTGGTTTTGGCTTTGGAGAGGGCTGTTTTAACCAGAGTGTCTGATTTCAGGGGCTCTACATTCTTCTGGTATGGTTTTGGGCCCTTTTGGGGGTGAGACTAGGATGAAGTTTGCAATGAACCTGTCTGCCAGGATGTTGGCGATATTGGTCAGTTCAGTTTATTTTGTGCCATTCTGCACCAACTCAGAGCAGATCTGAACATTGCTACTTAGATTCTTGACATAGCTAAATAATGCCTTTGAGTCCTTGGCAATTTTTCTTTCGAAGCTCTCCCTGGATGATTTTATGAGGGATCGTAGTTTCTTGCTGATGGTGATCAGGGATGTCTTCCCTTCTTGGATTTTACTCTTTTCAGTACTAGTTTCCTCCTTCTGTTGTATAGCTTGTTTTATGGCAGTTGTCCACCAGACTGATTTCCTTTTCTTGGAGGAGTGAGTCTTGGTTTTGCTTGGGATAGCATGATCCATGCATTCTTGTAGGTGTCTGATGGTGGTACTGAGATGCAGATAAAGTCGCAGTCTGACACTGTGTGGTCATTTTTCCTTTTCTGTGTCAGGGTACAGCCACAACCACACCTGAGTAAAACTGGGTCTCTTGCCATCCCCAATAGGGGGCTCCATTGTGACTTAGAACACCTGCAGTGCTCACCTTTTAGCGACATTGACATAGGCGCACACTACCTCAGATGTGGGTACACCTGCCATATTAGTAGCCTAACTGGGTTTCTTAACACCTTTGCATATTACAGCCAGCCCTGATACATGAGTGGCACTAGGACTGTTTAAAACAAATATGCTGGCCAATTATCCAGGGACTGTCCTGTTTGTGGAGATTGGGTCCTGTGGATTCCTTAAAGCTGTTGTCCTTAATCACTAATGCCTTGGTGAGTCCATGTAATCCCGGGATGATACCATGCTAGGTCTGTTTAGTGCTATGATGGCACTCACTGCTGATAATATTCTCATCCTGGAGCTGCATATTAAGTGCCATGATCACTGCCCTATCCAACAGTGTTTGGGCAGGGGTAGTTATGTACATAGAGGTGTTCTTGCTGAAAGTCCATTACAGAGTATATAGTCTCCTGAAGATCTATGGGACCCCCTCCCCCACATCCTGGATGGTAATGACTACCCTCTTCCAGGGGCAGAACACCATCCCAGCAGCATCTATAAACTTCTCATTCCCACAGCAGCATAACATCACTGTCGGGGACTGCAGCCCCACCACAATAGGCCATCACAGTTGCCACAGGTGAGTTATATGGCACCCTGCCTTGGTCCTGTGTTGCCATCCTGCCAGTTGTGGTCCTATAGTGCTACCTCGTCTGTCGTCAAAGATCATCTTGTATGCTACAGGGTACCCTTGCCTCAAGACTTCTGTGTCTGCCTACAGTTACATGCTCCCTCACCCAGATCATGTAAGGAATGTGTCTGTTTCCCATGTTGCCTGTGCAGATGACTGTGATCCTGTGCAGTGCATGTGGAGATGTCTGTCCATTACTCTACCACATGCTGCCAGCATTTCCTTTAACTAAATCTGTATACATCATGCTTGCACTGTTGATTTCACAGTCACTTTATGCTTGTGTATGGACCCTTGATGCATTGCTTTTTCCATTGCTTTGCCTGTGCTGCGGTAGTGTCACCTCACAGTTGGACGTTGCCTGTTCAATTGTCAGAGCGTCTTCTGTGTGGCGACATGCGTGAACGGGCGTTCCTTCGTTGAAGGTTGTGTTAGGCCCGGCAAGCCAGCATGTAAAACTCTACTGCCAATCCATTAGCGGACCAGAGTTCTGCTGTGGCGACCCCCTAACCGGGAAAAGCCAAGACGTAAACAATCATCCGGGGAATTGAAGTGTGATGCTGTTGAAGCATGCTGTCTGTTAGCCTCACTGTCATCGCTGTTTGTTAGCGTCACTGTTATCACTGTATGATGTTGATGTGCTGGCTGTGGCTTGGGTGGTTGCTGTGCATCTTTAAGTTCCCTGGATAAATGGTTGATCTGCTTGATTTTTGATGATCACATTATATAACATGCAGCATGCTATGAATATGTTGTAGATGGTGGTAAGGGTGCACTGCAAAGCCCCTTGAGATGTATCAAGGCAGTGGAATCTAGTCTTTAGCACAAACACATGCTCATTGATTTTTCTTTTTGTCTAGAGCAGTGTTAGTCTGCTGGTTAGTGATCCTGCAGGTTCCTGACTAGCATCATTAACCATGGTTCCAGTGGGTGTCCTTTCATCACCTGAAACTGGTATATTGGTGGGGATACAGATGTGTGTACACTGTTTTGGTTTGTGTACGAGTCTGTTTTGCACAAAGATTGCAGTTACTGACTAGGGGGTTCTGTGGAATTTCCACTGTGCAGGAAGTGAAGCTGTAAATGACATGTTTGCCATATGTGGGGCATTGTGGACAGTGCCAGAGTTCTGTGCAGGCACATTGGTAATCAACACCCTATGTGTTGCACACTACCCTTCAGTTGTTGGAATGCTAGTTGTTCATACTGACATAGTAGTGCTCATGGACGCCAAGTGGGGTCTTTATTCCTATCTGTTGCAGTAATCTAGAGCACCCCGTACTTCAGATAGGTAGGCACTGCAGGTAATAGCACTCTCTCTTGGTTTATTGAGGAAGCAGATAAATTATTTCCACATGTGAATGAACACATCAAGACACTTGGTGAGTATTCTTCAGGCCAATGCCTGTAGTGTTCACGTTGTCTGTGGAAGATGCTTGTAACAAGCATGGTTAGAGATGCACGTACACTTATGGGAAGTCTAGCCCTTCCTTCCAATCCTTTTTGCTGGTGATGCATGTCCGTCATTGTTCACATATCTCTGTCCACACAAATGATTAGTTTGTTAGCTGGTTGTAAGTAATTGACTGCCATTACATTTTCTGTTTGCCTGCCTGCCGCCATATCACACTACTCTGGTGCAAGGTAGTAGTGCTTGTCACCGTGGTTCACAGTGTTGCTGCAGCTCTGAACACATTCTTGATGCAACTGTGAAAGTTTCCTCATCTTTTTTTTTTTTTCCTCTTATAATCAGATACAGCTTGCTGTGTGCTAAATGTGCTTTACGATTGAGTAATGACCTGCTTTCATAGGTACATATTTGCATCGCGTTTTGCACTCTGTACTGCAGGCCATCATTTGCAGACACCATTTCTCCTGCAATTTTCCTCATTGCACCATAGCATCACCAAGTTTAATGGATCACAACCTACTTCTAGTGGCTGCTTCTGTATGATGAACTGCTCCATACTGTGCAGCTTGACTGAAGCCCAGCCTTTGCCTGCTACCTTTTACTGCTCTATCATGCATTCTAAAGTTTAGTTTTTTTTTTTTTTTTTTTTTCCTTTTGGCATTTTAGCATACTGAGATCATGATTTTTAACACATTTAGTAAACTATATCTAAGGTAGAATGGTATTAGAAATTGAAGACCATGTCTGGATCCAGGTCTTAAGGTTATTTGGATTATTTTACAAAGAGAGGTTTTGTACTTTAAACTGTCATATTTAAAGGATTTTACATATCTTTTGTTTTTGTGAGAAAAATGTAAAAAAAAGTTTAACTTTCTTCATTTTACTCTAGAATTAGTGTTGGGGGTAGAATTTGGTGCTTTGGGGACTGACATGGAAAATTTTACATCAAAATCTTAATTACTATCAGAAGGCTTACAGACTCCCTCGGGCTTCACTATCTGCTTATGAGGTTTCCTTTCAGTCTTGAACATGAAGTCCGTGGAGGCTGACAAGTGCTTAAAGAAGAAAGTTGTTAGGATGTCCATGGGTGTATGGATGAATGTTCGTGTATCACTGTTGCAGTCGTTACATTTGGGTAATCTGCTAGCAGGTTGCCCTCAGTTGGCCTGATTAACAAAGTATTGGGTTCTGTGTCATTTGCTGTCCCTTCTTCCATGACGTCAGGGGGTATAAAACATGCTCCATGACGTCAGGGGGTATAAAACATGCAGCCAACACCATTACATCAGTTTTTCTTGCCATGTGGTGCCCGAAGCAGAAGCAGTTAGCAAGTGCTGGTCAGCCAACTCCTGAAATTTTCGTTTGAGTTTCGGAACCGAAGTCTTCAACTAAAAGCTAAGTACCCCGTTGGGGAAACTTTTTCTTGCTCCTTACCGATGTCAGTAAAAGTTAATAATTGCATTACTTCTGGGAAGCAAATACCTCAAGGATTTTCATTTGTACTGTATTCCTTACCTAGGCCCTGACCACAACGTGCCTTGCTGTCGGTTTTGTGCTAAATTTAAGCCATGCACGATTAAACGTCTGTATATTTTTGCTTCTAAATATTTTGGCTCAAGATTTAACTACCCAGAAATGTCTGTTAGCAATCAGACTATCGGAATACCTAAACACAAAGACAGACCGTCGAGGTCCAAACCCGATTACAATTCTTCTCCTAAGCCATTCGCCGGTACTCAGTGAGGCGCTTTCGCAGCCCCTGATACCTGCTACTGAGATCCATTCGGAGTCCGGTATGCCACGAGATGCTAAGTATTGAACCTGCGGATGTCTCTACCTTAGATGGGTCTGGAGCCGCTGAGCAGGCACTGGCTTCTGAGGGTGTTTTCAGGCCTAAAGATTTGTATATTAAACAGACTCCATCTTCAAAACTAAGGCCAAAATCTACTTCTACGTCTAAAAAACTGACGCTTGGGCCACATGTACAGGCCCCAATGCCTAAAAAAAAAAAAAACAAATTATCAAAATGGCTGAAGATTTAATTACCTTGATCAGGGCTACCCATCCCCTCCTGCAAGGCACTGACTATGAATTGTCAGATCAGGTTTCTATTTCTTCTGATTCTTCTGAACAGGATTTATCCATACCTACTTATGAGGACTCTGATGCAGAAGATTCCATCCCTTCTGCTTCTCCCCCTGAGGATTTCTCTTTTGAAAAACTTTACATACCTTAAGGGAACACTTCCACTGGAAAAGTCAGGATTTCTCTGAATCTAAAAAGAGACTTGGGAATTTTCTTCTTCCTCAGCATAGGCCTTTGGCTCTACCTCCTGTTCTAGACATTGTTGATTTCTCAGAATCTAGTATAACTCCTGATTCTCTGCCTCTGGCTCCTAGTAAGCCAGACAGATACTACAGGGTTCCTGATTCCCACAAATTCCTTTTCAAAAACCCTACTGCTGACCCTGAAACTATTTCTCAGGGTCCCAAGGGTGTTAAAGTCTCTACTGCTAAAACTCCTACCCCTTCTGACAGAGATTCCAGGGTGCTGGATAGATGGGGTAAGAAGGCTTAAAAGTCTGCAACCTTGGCAATCATGGCTATAAACTGTCAATTTCATATGCTTAAATATCAACAGCATGTCATGGGTTTACTTAAACAGAAAATTATGTTTATCTCTGACTGTGTGGAAAATGTTGCAGGATTTATTACATTCAGCTGAACAAGTTGGAAAACTTACTTTGCAATGTGGTTTTGATTCATTGGAGGCCTTCCAGTGCTGCTGTAACTGGATCTGTGATGAGCAGGCATGCTTGGCTCGGAGCAAAATCTGCCTGACCATGTTAAAGCAAAGTTGTTGGATGCTCCTTTACAACAGGACAGTCTCTTTGATAATAAGGCTGAAGAAGTGTTAAAATGGAAGATAAAGCTAAATCTATGCAGACTGTGAAAGATTTCTTACAAGTGCAGCCACCCAGATTTAGTAGGCACTGGCCTACTAAGAACTGGTCCTTTCCAGTTCCCTCGAGAGCCACTCAAGTCAAATCCAGACATTCCAAAGGCTCCAGGTTTCAGTCACAAGGAACTTTTAGAACAAAACAATGGGGTGCTTCCACCTCCAAACCTGGAAGCAACAAGGCACCTCCCTGTGGTAAACAGTCTCAATGACTTTCCTCTACTAATACCACGCACTTACCTTTTGGCCCCCTCTTTGGGGGGGGGGGGACTGGCACTTCATGCACAAAACTGGTAACTGATTACCCAGGACAAATGGGTTTTAAATATAGTATCCCAGGGATACAGATTTCATTTCCACACATTGCCAATCCTAAATGGATGGCCAGATCTGCCTCCAAATCAGTGGGCAGAGGCCCAGAAACAAGTTCTGTCCCTCATGAATATGGAGGCTATTCAACCAGTACCAGAAGAGGAAAAGGGACAAGGTTTCTATTGGAGACTTTTCCTGGTACCCAGAAAAAGACAAATCATGGCTTCCAATTCTGGACTTATGCATTCTAAATACATTTCTGGACATTCCAAATTTCAAGATGCTGACTCTTCAACAGTTACTACCTATGCTAGGCAAAGATGCGTGGTTGGCAACTCTAGACTTAAGAGGCTTACCTGCATATCCATTCAGGGAATCTTGCAGAAGATACCTCTGCTTCAAAGCAGGCTACTTGCATTACCAGTTCTCTGCACTGCCCTTTGGCTTATCTACTGTGACCAGGGTCTTCACAAAGTGCCTGGCACCAGTAATTGCATTTTGCAGGCAAAGAAATATTCAAATTTATCCATACCTGGACGATTGTCTAATTCAGGCCGAAAACAAGGACACTCTTCTAAAGCATCTGGCGTTTGTAAAAAAGGTTCTAACTTGTCTAGGGTACACCATAAATGAAAAAAAATCGAATCACAACTGGTACCCTCTCAAAAAAAAAATCACATTCCTGGGTGCAAGCTTGAATACAACTGCCCAGATGACTTGCCTTAAAAGCAAATTCAATTGACTTACTTCACACAGGTGGCCACAAAAACCCAGCTATCTGAAAGACAAATTCTGCAGGCCTTTGGGTTCATGGCCTCCTGCATTCTTTTAATTCCATATGCAAGACTGCATATGAGGAAACTTCAATGGTACCTAAAAAGTTTATGGAATCAACATTGTCGCAGCCTGGAAACAATGATTCCTATCCTACCCTGCCTGCAACTAGAGTTCCTATGGTGGGCAGAGGCCTGTCACCAAAACAAGGGACTGTCATTCACTCCACCCCCTGCCACCCAAACCCTAACTACAAACGCATCAGACTATGCTTGGGGGGGGGCGCATCTGGCAGGGAAATGCATTCAGGGCAAATGGAGCCCAAATCAAATGCACCTACATATCGATCAGAAAGAGATGCTAGCTGTACAGAATGCTCTGACAGCCTTCAAGGACTACCTTCACCCAGGACAACTACTGATAGACAACACCACAGTCATGTGGTACATAAACAAGCGGGGGATACACATTCCTATCCCCTTTGCAGACGAGCCATGGCACTGTGGAACACGGCCTTGACTTATCAAATACAGCTACAAGTTCAATTCCTGCCAGGAAAGCAAAGTACTCTGGCAGACGAACTAAGCAGAAATCTTATGGACCCACATGCATGGAAACTGGAACCACAAATTTCCAGCATGTTGACACACAAATGGGGGAGCCCAGACATACTTTATCAGTTGGACAAATTCTGCACAAGAATTCATCACAAAAAAAGCTTGGAAAGTGGATGCTCTATTAGTCTATGCTTTTCCCCCTTTGCTGTCAAAAGTCCTACTGAAAGTCAGACATGACAAACAAAAAAATTATTCTGATTTCTCCAGACTGGCCTTGCCAACACTGGTACCCACTCCTGCACAATGTGTCACACCTTCCTGTGTGGCACCTGCCTCAGACACCTTACCTACTGTCTCAGCAGAACTACCAAATTCTGCACCCTCTGCTCCAAACTTTGAATCTCGCAGCATGGCTAATTTCACCCTTGACATCTCTCTGCAAACCTGTGATGGATGTCATTTTGGAGGCTAGAAGGCTTAGTACTAGAAAATCTTATGCTGACAAATGGAAAAGTCTGCCTGGAACCAAACACAAGGAATAAGCACAGCAACGCCCAATATTCCTCAGATTCTGCAATACTTAACTGAGATGCTTCACAAGGGCCTATCTTTTTCTTCCATAAAAATCCATGCCTCTGCCATTTCAGCTCATTACAACACAACAGCACCTCCCCTCTTCTCTCATCCTCTGCTAAAGCAGTATTTCAGAGGGGCCAAAAAATTAAGACCTCCCAGGAGAGCACCAACTCCTGAATGGGACCTCAGTTTTGTTTTGGAAAAACTCATCCTACCTCCTTTTGAGCCAGCTGCTACTGCAGACTTAAAATTTCTCTCTTGGAAAACTGCTTTTCTTTTAGCAGTCTCTTCAGCTAGAAGGATTTCTGAATTACAGGCTCTTACGGCAGTGGAGCCTGGACAGGGTGGCTCTCTGGGCCAATCCATCTTTTATGCCTAAGGTGGTATCCAGTGTGGCTCTTAATAAAGACCATTCATCTGCCAACTTTCTTCCCCAATCCACAGAACAAGGGTGAGTGGATTCTGCATTCACTGGATGTAAACGGGCAACTAAGATTCTACTTAAACAGGACAAAATCTCTAAGCAAATCTGAACAACTATTGGTGGCATTTGCTGCAGGGGCAGAGGGAAAGGCTATTTCAAAGCAGACTATTTCCAAATGGATAATACATTGTATTCGTCTCTGCTATATGCAGCATGGTAAACCTGTCCCCAAAGGGATCAGATCTCATTCCACCACGGCTGCATCTGCTTCTGCAGACTTTCTTAGAGGGGTTCCTACCAGAGACATTCTAGAAGCTGCTACCTGGAGCTCATTTCATGTGTTCACCAAACTTTACCATTTACCTCTTTTCTCGAAATCCAGAGCTGGCTTTGCCACTGCTGTCCTGCAGGGCCTTATAGCTGCTCCTAATGCTGTATAAATCCATCCTCCCAACCATAGCTTTGGGATTATACCCACATGTAATGACTGCAACAGAGAAACATGAAGAACATGGTACAGTTGTGTACACTTACCATAAATGTAAATGTTCGTGAGTATTCACTATTGCAGTCGTGGATATCCTCCCTCTAGCCCTATTTTTTCTCTAATTATGCCTTTCTTTTACTATGATTAAAAGCCTTTTTGGTGTATTTGCTTTTGTTTGGAGGTATATGTTTTGTGTTTTAAATTTATATATAATATCTCTCTATATTTCTCCCCATTTGGGGGGCACCTGACATCTGGGGCAAGAAAAACTGATGTAATGGTGTCTGCTGCATGTTTTATACCCCTGACGACCTGACGTCATGGAAGAAGGGACAGCAACTGACGCAGGACCCAAGACTTTGTTAATCAGGCCGACTGAGGGTAACCTGCCAGCAGATTGCCCAAATGTAATGACTACAACCGCGAATACACTCTAACATCTACATTTATGGTAAGTGTACACAACTGTACTTTCCAGCACCACCTCTGCCACTGGTGGATAATTCTGTTGGGGCCAGAACTGATTCCTCAGACCATCCATCTATTGTTCCTAGTCCCTAGCTCCTCCGGAAGCTACTAAGTACCGGGAGACTGGCATTTACTCTGTAGCAGTAGGATTACAGTCACTGGGCAAGGGAGAAAACCACTCTTGTTGAACTATGGGGAAGGAGCAGTATAAACTTAGTGTTTACTTCTCCTGTTGTATTTTTGTTTGGATAGGGAAGGTTTACTGAGGGTTACTCCCTGCTTTGAATGTATTGAGCCTTGTTCCTTGCTACATTCTAAAAGAAAAAAGATTTTCCCTCTGTCTGACTGATTTTTCGGGTCATATGAGCAAGGAAGTAAGATGTGATTCTTCAGCTAATTCTCCTTAAGTTTAAGATTCTTCTGATGAAATGGTTTCTTTTTCCTAGAGGGGAAATTTATCTTTTCTGATGATGAGAAATGTATTTCAGTGTGAACAGAATGAAGTCCGTATCGCCAGTAAAAATGTAATTATTTCTTGCAGCTGGAGTTTCCTCCAACCTACAGCTGGTCCTCCTGTCTTGTCAGTTGTTAAAGAACGTTTTCTTAACAGATTGTTTTATGTCTGACTGGCAGTCCCCTGCTCCCCAGAAATCTGACAGGTTGTGCAAACAAGTCTACATCAGTCCAATCCTCCATCTTCTACAGTGGCATCAGATTATCTCAGACAAATGTGTTCTAAGACTTATCCGACAGGGCTACAGATGACAGTGGAAATCCGTTCCTTTTCAGGGAATTCCTCGTCATCCTGCAGACCTGACATCTGTGTTTTTTTTCTATTTTGGAGCAAATCTTGGCTCCAGGAGTGACGAAACTTGTGTGCCCCAAACTCCGACAGCTGTTTTTTTATTCCTGGATTTTTCTGGTACTAAATTTGGAGACCAGTCCTAGATCTCTCCTTTCTCAATGTTTCTTTTTGTCAAGATTCCAAAATTAAAAATGTTAACCCTTCAAATCCTGCTACCTCACACCCTGTTGCAGCTTTATGGAAATATTTGACCTAAAAGATGCTTATTTCATTCCGATTTGCAAGGAATTCAGGCATGTTTTGTCTGGCTCATATCCTCATTTCTCTGCTTTACCCTTTGGTCTGTCCACTACACCAAGGGTATTTTACAAAGTGTTTGGCTCCAGTGATTGCTCACTGTAGACTTCAAGGCATTTACATCTTAGCATATTTTGACAATTTTCTTTTTTAGACCATTTTTTTTTTTATATCTCCAGTTGGGATTCCCTGACATGAGTCATGAAATCCTACTCTTTATGGAATGTCAACTGAACTTACGGAAATTACCTATCATCCCTTCTCAATCACTATTTTTTTTTTTTTTTTTTTTTCAGGGATGTCTTTTAGATTTGTCCCTAAGAAGAGACTTTTTACTCTGGACATGTGAAACAGCACAAGGAAATCTTCCGGGACTCTGCATAATCATCTGTAATCTTTTTTAGATTCTTATTCTGAGATTTGTCAAAAGGGAGGCACTTCGGTGAGTGGACCAGTTATCTCCTCAACCAGGTCTTCCCTTTTTCTTTCAGTCTCCCTCCCTGTCTTTACCAACAAATGCTTCAGACTTTGCTTGGGGAGCAGCTTCAAAAGGGATGAAAGTGCAATGTCTACAACTCCCATGGATGTACTAAAGCACATAAATGTCAAAAAAGATGTTGGCAGTTATCAAACCTTTTAATTTTGTATGGTCCCTAGGACCTCTGCAAATTATCCAAGACCACACCACAGGGATGTGGTACGTATACAAAGTAGGGGAAAGCAAATCGTATCCCCTTGGACACTTGCTGTGATTGCCTGGGAGGTAGCAGCTCCTCAGTCTGACTCTTCAGGATTTGCACATTCTGTCAAATCGAAATCGTGTAGAAGAGATGCTGAGCAGGACCAGGACAGAACCTCACGAATGGAAGTTGCATCTGAGGTCTTCCAGAAATTGTGTGAAACATCTCTGATGCATCTGCTTGCTTCCTTTGAATATGAACAAAGAATTCTGTTCCAGGATTTCTTGCAAACAGACCTGGAAACTAGATGCCTTCTTATTCCCATGAACTGAAATATTCCTGTATGCCTTTCCACAGATACCCAGGGTTCTTCAAAAGATCAAAAAAGACTCTCCAGAGATTTCAGTAGTGACTCCCTTTTGGCCCAAGGTAACAATGAATGTTCTTCGTGTTTCACTGTTGCAGTCATCACATTTGGGTTATCCTGCCAGGGTAACCCTCAGCCGCCCCGAATACAAGAGGCTTCGTATTTCTGCATCAGTTGCTGTCGCTTCAGGACTGACGCCAGGTTGTCAGTAGTATAAGTAAGGCAGCTGATGCCATTACATCAGTCTCTTGCTGAGGAGCCCGAAGCAGTTCGCATGTGTGCCGGTTGGCTGCTACCAGAGTTTCATCTTCCGAATTTAAGCTGAAGTCTTCTAAAGCTAAGTACCCCTTTGGGGATCCTTTTTTCTTGCTCTAACCGATGTCAGAAAAAGTTAACAATGGTCTCGCCTGTGAAAAGCAAATACCACACCGAGACTTTCATTCTTACTGTGTCACTTGCTTAGGCCCAGATCACGACGTCACTCGCTGTCACTTGTGCTTTGTTCAATGCCAGAACTATACATTGTCGGGCCCTTATTTGTAGCTAAATATTTTCACTCAGTCCTCTAATTCCGATATGGCTTCAGTAAGCCATCCAACAGCAGATCTTCCAAAAAAAGTAAGGATAAAGACAAAGACAGACTGCACAGGTCCAAGATGGCGCTTCCATTAAGCTAGTTGTCAGTTCTCCGGTCCTCAGTGAGGCACTTTTGCAACCCCTGATGCCCGCCTCTGTGGATTCACAGGCTGCTACCGGGACCCTTTCAGAGTCCGGTATGCCGCAAAACTCTTCGACCTAAGGATCCTGTGGTGTTGTCTGCCTTGGATGAGTCTGGAGCCGCTGAGTAGGCACCAGCTTCCAAGGAAGTACTTCGCACTACCGATTCGCAACACAAACTGGCGACTACTTTCGCGTCTACCGTTGTTTCGAAAACTACAGAGTTTCTAAAGCCCAGGGTACGAACCATGCCCAAGAAACCGACAATCTCAGACAACTGCTTCCTTGCCTCCATCTCAAATGCTTAAAATGGCGGAAGACCTTGTAATGCTGATTAGGGGAAGCCAAACTACCCCTTCCAAAAGAAAGAGATCTGTCTCCAGTAGCTTTATCTGAAAAGAAGTCTGACTCTGATGCATCTGAATATGAAGACATGCAACCCATCTCTGCTTATGAGGATTCTGATGCAGAGGAATCCATTCCTTCAGCCTCTTCACCAGATGGCTGTTCCTTTGGGGAAACTCTTCATACTTGGGAGCATTTCCAGTGGGAATGTCAGGACTTCCGTCAGTCTAAAAAGAGACTGAGAATTCTTGGATCTTCCACAGCACAGACCCCCTGGCCATTCCTCCTGCCCTGGATGTTGTGCATGATTTTTTTCAAAAATCCTTCTGTTGACCCTGAGGTTATTTCTTAAGGGCCTAAAGGAATTAAAGCAACTTATGCTAAAAATCCCACCCCCTCATATAGGGATTTCTGAGCACTAGACAGATTGGGTAAAAAAATATACACTTCTGCTACTCTTGCTATCTGAGCACTAAATTGTCAGTTCCATATGCTAAAATTTCAGCAACATACCATGGAACTCCTCAAACAAAAAATCATCCTTTCCTGCTTGTGCAGAAAGTAGAGTTACAAGAGTTAATGCATTCTGCAAGTCAAGTAACGAAGCACGCCTTACACTGTGGTTTTGATGCCCTAGAAGCCTCTTGCAGGGCAGCAGTCACCGGTTCTGCTGTTAGAAGGCATGCTTGGCTTAAGGAACAGCCCTTGCCAGACCATGCCAAATTTGGCACCAAGGCAGAGGAGGTCTTAAAAAAGATGTAAGAAAAAGCTAAATCTATGCAGACAGTTGAGGATTTTCTACAGGTTCGGCCACCCAGGTTCAGTAAGCATTCCCCCTCCAAGCACTGGTCCTTTCCTGCCCCCTCCAGGTCAGTTAAGCCCAGACCCCGGGGAGGCAGGCCCTCCCAGGCAACAGCCACAGGGAATGCAGAGATCAAAGCAATGGAGTTTCTCCACTTCAAAAACCTGGAGTGCAAAGCCACCCCCTCATGGTAAGAACTCACAATGACTCTCCACTTCCACCCCCTCCCTCTGCCCACCTTCACTTGCCCCTAGGAGAAACATTCGCCTTCCACGCAAGCACCTGGGCCACCATTACCAATGACCTCTAGGTCCTCCAACATAGTGCCCCAGGGATACAAATTTTCTTTCCACACTAATGTAACCCCAAAAGGGTTCCCAGATCTTCCTCCAAACCAGTGGACAGAGGTAAAAAAGCAAGTCCTTTCCTTGCTCTCTGAGGGCAATAGAGCGCATGTCCTGCAGAACAGATAGGCCAAGGTTTCTACTTCAGACTTTTCCTGGTACCCAGAAAAGAGGGCACCTGGTGCCCCATCCTCAGTCTATCCATTCTAAACACCTTCCTGGTGATACCAAAATTCAAAATGCTCACCCTCCAGCAACTAGTACCTATGCTGTCCAAGAATGCTTGGCTAGCCACACTAGACCTAAAAGAGCCCTACCTCCACATCCCAGTCAGGGAATTATGCAGGAAATGTCTGTTTCAGGGCATGATCTCTGCACTTTCAGTTCTCTGCGCTTCCATTTGGCTTATCTATTGCTCCCAGAGTTTTCACAAAATGTCTGGCTCCCGCCATTGCTTTTTGCAGACAAATATTACCCATACTTAAACAACTGCCTAATTCAGGCAGACAGGAAAAGCTGCTCAAGCATCTGGCCTTTGTAAAGTCCCTACTGATCTCCCTAGGGTACACTATATCTATGAAAAATCCAAACCAGTACACATCCAAAGGATTATATTCCTGGGAGCAAACCTGGACACAGCATCCCAGATGGCATCCCTTACACCAGAAAAGCAAACTTGCCTGACAGCCTTCTTCTCTCAAATAGCCCCAAGACCCCAGTTATCTGCAAGGAAAATTCTTCAGGCTCTGGGGTTCATGGGATCTTGCATTCCACTCATTCCATATGCCAGACTGCGTATGAGGAAACTTCAAGTGGTACCTAAAAAGCCTTTGGTGTCAACACTCTCTCAAGACCTAGAAACTTATACCAATGATACCTTTCCTAAGGAAGGAATTTCTTTGGTGGGCAGCTGCATGCTCCCACAACAAGGGACTACCTTTCTCACCCCCCCCCTGCTGCCCAGACCCTCACCACAGACTCATCAGACTATGCCTGGGGTGCACACCTGGACGGCAGGTGCATACAGAGCCAATGGAGCCCACAGCAAATAATCTGCACATCAACCAAAAAGAGATGTTAGCTGTCTAGCATGCATTGACAGCTTTCAGGCCCCTTCTCTCCCCAGGGGGTTCTTTTGATCAAAACAGACAACACCGCTGTGAAGTGATATATCAACAAGCAGGGAGGGACTCCCTCCTACCCTCTATGCAGGCTTGTCTTGACTCTTTGGCACACAGCCTCAGCCATGCAACTGCACATGTTAGCACAATTACTGCTGGGCTTTCTAAACTCTCTGGCAGACACTTTTTAAGCAGAAATCTTTTGGCCCCACATGAGTGGCAGCTAGAGCAAAGAACCTTCACCCTAATAACTCAGAATGGGGCACCCTGAAGATCACCCTAGTTGCTTCACTCCAGTTCTGCAACAGAGAGCCTCGGTGCAGGACCTGGAATGTGGATGGCTTATCCTTCCCCTGGGTCAACCTCTCTGTCTATGCATTTCCCCCACTACCTCTCATTACCAGGGTACTGCTCAAAATAAAGGAAGGAAAAACCAAGGACACTTCTGATTGCTTTAGACTGGCCTCGCCAACACTAATACCCACTGCTACGCAGCCTGTCCCCACTGCCACCATGGCATCTCTCAGACCCCAACCCACTGCCACCATGGCATCTCTCTCAGACCCCAACCCTCTTGACCCAGAGGGAAGGAGAATTCATGCACCCCCAATTGCAGACACTCAATTTGACAGCCTGGCTTTTATTCCCTGAACACTGATCAAGCTGCCAATCTCAGTAAACAGGTTCTAGATGTTATACATGAGGCAAGATGCCGTAGCACTAGAAAGTCTTATGCTGACAAATGGAAAAGGTTCTGCACTTGGATTCAGGCTAAGGGAGCCTATACGGCATAGCCCTCCCTACTCTCATCCTGGATTTACCTAGCTGACCTGCTACTCTGTGGTCTCTCCTTTCCCTCTATTAAAATTCGTACCTCTGCTGTCTCTGCTCATTTCAACACTGAGCACCCACTTTTCTCTCACCCTCTCATCAAACCGTTCATAACAGGGGCTAGCAACTTGAGGCCACCCAGAAGAGCAACCTACCCCAGCTTGGGACCTAAACTTTGTGTTGGAAAAGCTCACCCTGCCTCCCTTTTGAACCAGCATCTTCAGCAGAGTTAAAATTTCTCTCCTGGAAGGTGGCCTTGCTTGTGCTTCAGCTAGAAGAGTATCCGCACTACAAGCATTCATGGCTATACAGCCCTTCATCTTCCATGCTGACAGGGTGTCCCTCAAGACTAACCCATCCTTCATGCCCAAGGTGGTGTCCAGTGTGGCTCTCAACCAATGCATTCATTTGCCCACCTTTTCTCTAACCCACAAAACAAGGGGGAAAGGATCCTGCACTTTCTAGATGTGCACAGACTGGTCAGATTTTATCTAGACAGGACTAAATCATTCAGAAAGACTGATAAATTGGTAGTCAGCTTTGCTGCATGACAGAGGGGAAAAGTCATATCCAAACAAACCATTTCCAAATGGATAGCACACTGCATCCATTTCTGTTAAGGTACATGGGGAAACCTCCCCTTAAGGGGGTCAGGAATCTGCTCTACCAGAGCAGCCTCCACCTTTGGAGCTTTCTCAAAGGAGTCCCCACCAGGAACATCCTGGAGGCTGCCACATGGACATCTGTTCACACCTTCGCCAAGCATTACCACCTGCCTATCTTCTTCAAATCCATGGCAGGCTTTGGTACTGCAGTCTTGTAGGGCATACTAGCCATCCCGTAGTCTTCTTGACTGCCTCCACCATTTTTCCTCAGCTTTGGGAATCAACCCAAATGTGACTGCAACAGTGAACACACTTGAACATCAACATTTATGGTAAGTGTACACAACTGTACTGAAACTGGCCAGTGGCAATTACCCCAAGCTTCCCCATAGATGGAATTTACATGCAAAAGACTGGTTGTTACACCCCAGCCTGAAAACACTTAGAGTTGATTGCCTGGATGATGGAGTTCTGATGCCTTTTAGATATTTTTTTTTTCCTTTCTGAGGATATGAAACTGGTACTAAAGGAGGCAAGGAAAACAAACTTCTGATATAACCAAAAAAAAAAAAAACTTGTATAAATGGAAGAGATTTTCTAGTTGGTGCTACATAAAGAAATGGGACTCTTTAAGGTCCTGATTTCCTGTGTTTTTGTTTCATTTATTTTTACTTGCATGAGTTATATCTGGCCTTTCTTATTCTTCTAGCAGGTTATCTTTTGGCCATTTTTGATTGTCTACTCTTAGATCCCCCTTTTCTACCGGTCTTAAAGTAGAGCAGGCTTTTGAAAGGGGTTTTGCATATCCATCCACCTAGAAAAATGTAATGTTCTAATAGATCACTGTTGCAATAGCCATTGCCTCTCTCCATCCACCTTACTTGTTTCATACCCACACTCTAGATATAGATATATAATATACACACACACAATATACACACACAAAACGTATACACCCTTGTGAATATAGCTACATTAGTTTCTATTTGGTTGTTCCTTTCCTAGCATTTTTGCATTCAGGGCTATAGCCTCATTTCTTGGCGTAAGGAAGCTCTAAAGCTTTAGACAACCAAACTGTCTCTTGTATGGCTCTACTCGAGGTAGTGGCAGTTTGGATGTGTAGAAAAATGCCCTAAGGTTTTGAAAGCTGTCCGGTGGCAATAGCCTAGGCAAGTCTGTAACCTATAAGGCTTAGACTACTACTGCAACTGTGATTTGTTAGAACCTCTGTTCTGATAAGTTTTGCACTTTCTTTCCAGTTTCTCAACATTTAATGGAAGAATTCCCAGCTTAGAGACGGGGACCTCTGCAGCAGCAGATTTTTCCAGTCTTTGTAGGATAATTGGAACAACTTAAAACTTTCCTTTGGTCGGACTTCACCTTTTCCAGCCTTTCCAGGATCATACAGTGGTCAGGCTTCATTCTGGTGCTGGACTGCTCCTCCTGATTTCTGCTGTTACACTTCCCACCTAGGTGTCTCCTCCCCCCTGCAGTTGACCATTGTGTACCTCCATTTCCTTTACTCAATCACTGGTTCTGCTGGATAGAACCTTGGACTCCTAAGGCTCAACCTGACCCATGTCTGGAGCAAATGAGGTTGAGAACTGGTGCAGTGTCATACTGCTGCTGGGGACTGTCAACTCTTGAGCCAGTTTTCAAGCTTTGTAGTTGCTACCTTTTGGAAGGTGCAGGAGATGTTCTTTGTATTTCACTGTTGCAGTCATCACACTTGGGTTATCTGCCTGCAAGTAGCCCTCAGTTGGCACAAATTCCAGAGTCTTAGGATTTCTGCGTCGGATGCTGTCGCTTCTTCCATGTCGTCAGGGGTATAAAACAAGCAGCCGATATGCCATTACCTCAGTCTTTCTTGCCGAGGAGTAGCCCGAAACAGAAGCAGTTTGCAAGTGCCAGTCGGCCACTACCTGAAATTTTCGTTTGAGTTTGTAATCCTTTGAGCTGTTCAACCTGTTCCAGTAGAACAAAGGGGGCAAGATTTCTACTCGAGACTTTTCTGATGCCCAGAAAAGATGGCTGTTGGCGCCTAATCCTGGATCTAGAAACTCTCAACACCTTTCTGGTGGTCCCAAAATTCAAGATGATTACCCTGCAACAGCTTCTTCCTTTGCTAACCAAGGATGCCTGGTTAGTCACTCTAGACTTAAAAGAAGCGTATCTGCACATCCCCATAAGGGAGTCCTGCAGAAAATATCTACGTTTCAGGGCAGGCTCTATGCACTATCCATTCTCTGCACTTCCCTTTGGCTTATCTACTGCGCCCAGAGTATTCACAAAGGGCCTGACTCCAGCCATTGAATACTGCAGGCAGAGAAATATCCAAATTTTCCCTGGGACTGCCTGATTCAAGCGGACAGTCAAGAATTGCTACTTCAGCACCTGGCATTTGTAAAAAGACATCACTTAATTGGGGTATACCATCAACCAAAAGAAATCGCAGCTGGTGCCCAGTCTAAAGATTGTATTCCTGGGAGCAAGCTTGAACACAACTTCCCGGATGTCATTTCTCACTTCAGAAAAACAGGTCTATCTGACAAACTACTTCAAACAAATGGCCACCAGAACCCAGTTGTCTGCAAGGAAAATACTGCAAAGTCCTAGGGTTTATGGCCTCATGTATTCTGCTGATTCCATATGCAAGACTGCATATGAGAACTTCAATGGTACTTGGTCTTTGGTGCCCGCATTCTCAGAACCTGGAAACAAGTAATTCCAATCACACGTTGTCTAAGGGCAGAGTTCCTTTGGTAGGGAGAAGCATGCAACCACAACAAGGGACTGCTTTTCACTCAACCCCTCGCTGCCCAGATCTTGACAACAGACTCATCAGACTATGCATGGGGGGCTCACATGGCAGGCAAGTCCATTCAGGGCCAGTGGTGCCCAGCCCAGATTGTTCTGCACATCAATCAAAAAGAGATGCTAGCTGTACAGAATGCTCTGACAGCCTTCAAATACCTAATCCTTCCAGGACAACTGCTTATAAAAACAGACAACACCACAGTTAGGTGGTACATAAACAAGCAGGGGGATCTCATTCATACCCACTCTGCAGGTTAGCCATGGCCCTGTGGAACACAGCCTTGAGCAACCAAGTGCATCTGCAAGCTCAATTCCTGCCAGGCAAACAAAATTCTCTGGCAGATGACTTGAGCAGAAATCTCCTAGACCCACATGAGTGGAAATTGTAGCCAAACGCCTTCAATCTTCTGATCCAGAAGTGGACCTTTTTGCCTCCCCCGAGAAGCACCAGTTGAGCAAATTCTGCACCAGGAACCCTCATAGGGCCTGGAAGGTGGATGCTCTATTCTTTCAATGGGAAAACCTCTCAATTTGTCTTCTCTGCCCCTCCTCTCTAAAGTACTACTCAAGATAAAACAGGACAGGTCAAGGGCAATTCTTATTGCCCCAGACTGGCTATGTCAGCACTTGTACCCACTCATGTGCAGTCTGACAGTGCCACACTGGCACCTTTACCAGACTCCTACCCTGCTGTCTCAGCAGGATGGACAGATTTTGCATCCACAATTGCAATCCCTAAACCTTGCAGCCTGGCTTATTCCTTGTATACACCACCAGCAACCCTCAGCAAACAGGTGCTGGATGTCATTCTTGAAACCAGAAGGCCCAGTACTAGGAAATCCTGTGCTGAAAAGTGGAAAAGATATATTGTTCTTGGAATCTGTCTCAAGGGAAGGACACAGCACTGCCCTCCTTACCTCTAATCCTGGATTACCTAGCAGAGCTACTCCACAGAGGCCTATCCTTCATTAAGCTTCATGCCTCTGCCATCTCAACTCATTGTAATACTGAGCCACCTATATTTTCAAATCCTCTCAACAAACTGTTCCTGAGAGGGGCTAACAACTTAAGGCCCCCTAGGAGAGCACCCACCCCTGCTTGAGACCTTAACTTTGCACTGGAAAAGCTCACACTTCCCCTTTTTGAACCTGCAGCTTCAGCAGAGTTAAAATTCCTCTTGGAAAACAGCACTGCGTTTAGTTTTAACTTCAGCAAGATGAGTATGAGTTAAGGCACTAATGGCTGTGGAACCCTTCATTATTTTCCATGCAAACCGGTTTCCCTCAGGACTAAACTGTTCATAGGTTCATACTAGGCTATCTGCCGTAGGGCATTTATAAGCCTAGCCACAGTGTTTGGCTTTCGCCACCCATTTTAAATTAATTTTGCTATGCCTTTTTTTGAGGTTAGTATACTGTGCCTCTGTCCAACAGTGACACAGAAGTGATAGCTGGGGTAAACCTACGATCTCCCATCCACTCATCAAGATTCCTCTTGAAGAGAGTCAATGTGGGACTCTGCCTAACCTGGACTGGGATTTTATTCCAGAGTGAAGGGAGCCTCTGGGTTATGAATCTGTCCCTCCAGCATGTCCTATTTATTTCAGTGTTGAGGCTCAAGTCTCTCGAGCGCGTAGCTCTATGGGATTTGGATTTTCTGAGGTGCAGCATGTCCATTAATTCTGGGTTGGACATGGCTTTATTGTCAGGCACAGATCGCCTCTGAGCAGGCGGTATGATACTGAGTAGAGCTGGAGTTTCTTTAACCGGGCAGCATATGGCATCTGTATGAGCCCTTTGATCCTCTTGGTGAGGTACTTCTGGGGTCTTTCCAGTTGCTGCAGGTGTCTGGTAAGGTACATCCCAAAAGGGGCATTTTACTCTATTATTGGGCCTGATGAGGGATGATTAAAGAGGCACGATGACCTCCCCTGATCTAGATGTGAATCCCTTCATGATTAGGTGGGCTATATAAAATGTTTTTCTAACCACTTTGGCCACGTGGTTGTCAAATGAGAGATTGCCATCAACTTGGGTCCCCAGGTCCCTAATGACTTCTTCTGTACTTAATGGATTACCACCTATGTGGTAATTTGTGGGCACTTTGTTTTTGCCAAAGGGGATGACTATACACTTTTTGGCATTTAGGTTGAGGCCATGGCTCTGGCACCAGTTGTCTGTTTCTATGAGGCCCTTTTGGAGGATGCTTGTGTCAGCTGGAGAGTTGATTATGGCACCCAGTTTGCAGTCATCTGCAAACTTGGTCAGCCACAGTCCTTCCATGTTGGCCTGTACCGCTGAGAAATATATACCGAACAAGATTGGTCCCAGGACTGAGCCTTGTGGGACGCCACTTGTAACTGGTTTGGAGTCTGACATGGCTCCAGCAATTCTAACCATGTGGGTTCTGTACTTGAGCCAGTTTGCAATCCATCTAGTGACATAGGGGTTTATATTTAAGCTGGTGAGCTTATCTATAATGCCCGAGTGGGGTATTGTATCGAAGGCTTTTGCGAGGTCCAGGTAGGCTGTGTGGACCACCTTCCCCTCGTCAATGGCCTTGGTGACTGTTTCAAAGAAATCAACCAGGTTTAAGAGGCAGGATCTGCCCTTAAAGCCAAACTCTGTAGGATCCAGTGTCTGTAGGTCCCCGATATCTTTATTTATGAGGTCCATGATGATCCTTTCCATAGCTTTGCAGACCAAGCTAGTCAGGCTTATGGGGCGATAGTTTCCAGGATCCGTTGAGGCACCACCTTTGTGGAGAGGGACCACTGTTGCTGTACACCACTCTTTGGGTACATATCCTGTAGTAAGGCTAAGATTGAACAGTAGCTTTATGTTTGGGTTTAGCTCTTATTGGAGTTCATGTAGGACGCAGCCCGGGACACCATCTGGTCCCATTGATGCTGTGTTTTTTTACTTTGGAGAGGGCGGCTCTTGCCCGAGCATCTGAGATGTCAGGGGGGCAGCACTCTGTTGGGATAGATATTTGCCCTTTTGGTGGGGAGGGGGGTGAGAAGTTTGCACTGAACCTGTCAGCTAGGATGTTGGCAATGTCTGTGGGCTTGGTGTATTTTTTGTCATTTTGGACTAATTCTGAGTATATCTGGGAATTCCCACCCAGGTTCCTAACATAACTAAAGAAAGCCTTGTGATTATCCTTTGTGTCCTGTGCAATTTTTCTCTCTAAGCTGGCCTTAGACGATTTTATGAGTGCCCGTAGTTTTTTGCTAATACTGATCAGAGATGCCTTCCCTTTTTGGGATTTTGCTCCATCATGTAGTAGCTTCCTCCTTCTATTGTATAGTTTGTTTATGGCTGGGGTCCACCAGAGAGGATGCCTGCCTTTGGAGGATTGGGTCTTGGTTTTATTTGGGATTGCATGATCCATGCATTCCTGAAGGTGTTCATAGAATGCATTTATAAAGGATTCTACGGTCTGGGCCGTTTTTTCCACAGGCCCGGGGGCTTTGAAGGATTTCGCCTCTGATTTGAGGCGTGTGAAATTTGCTTTAGAGAAGTTTTTCACTGTGGTTTTCTGGGCAGGGGGTGGGGTCTGTATGTGAATATCCAGTGAGATTAGTTTATGGTCTTATCTTACCAGTGAGGGATACACTTCTGGTCTGGAGCATAGTGTCCCATGTTGGTGATGATCAGGTCCAGTATGTTTTCCCCTCTTGTGGGAGTGGTAACAAGTTGTTCCATAGCATTTGAGTTTATAAATTCTAGGAACCTTTGGGCTAGGATGTTGGAGCTAGAGTAATGCTCCCAGTCTGTTTGGGTAGTTGAAGTCACCCAATATAATGGTGGTTGGAGAGACCTTCGTATTTTCCAGTATTCTCAGGAAGGCCGAGTAGGGTTCCTGTGTTTGGGAGGGTGGTCTGTAGCAGGCTATAAACTGGAAGGCAGTTTTACCCACAGTTATTTGCGCATGGATAGTCTCTGCTTCGTGCAGTGCCACCAACCTGGAGGTGTGGGTATCTTTGACGAATATTGATACTCCCCCTCCTTTTGTGGTTCGGTCCAAGTTTTGGGGCCGAAAAGCATGGTATGAGGTATAACCTGGTAGTGCTGGGGTGCTCTCGGGAGCCTTGAACCAGGTTTCTGTTACTGCACAGATATCGATGTTCTCCATGCTAAGGAGAGTTTTGAGTGAGTGCATATTGAGGTTTAGACTTCTGGAGTTGAGTAGCATTACTCTTAGTTTCTATTCCCTTGTGATACCTATGGAGGTGGGTTTGTCTTTTGAGCCTTGCCTAAAGGCACTATGTGGGTAGCAAGAGCCTTTGCCAATATCCGAAAGCCCAGGGGTGACTGGTGCAAGCCGTCCCTAGCGAAGCATCGTGGCTTGTCGAGCATGTCATCCCAGGCTGACGGGCATTGGATCCCCTTTGAATGACACCAACACTTAAGCCAGTTGTTGAAATTGATCATCTTGTCTTCATATTATGGTATCATTCTTGGTGAGGGTAAGATGCTTCTCAAGGTCAGGGTCATACCGGCCTGGGCTACATGCTCAGAGAGCTCCTCTGTCTCTTTTCATGTAGTCCAGGGAGGTACGTCTCAGGTCATTCACACCAGCATGGACAATGACAGTCATATTTGTACTTGCCTTGGAGTGACCCGAGTGCTTGTGTTATGTGGCGGATCCTAGCTGCCGACAGGCAGCTCACCGTGACCTTCTCCTTGTTCAGCCTGGTGAGAGGGACGTCAGTGTGCCTGACTATAGTCACCTATTACAAGTGTATCAGGTGTGTTGTTTAGCCTTAAGGGCTGTGACTGTTCGGCACAATGGCTTTGTGAGCTATGTGTTGCACGTGTTTTGTTTTGGGGTAGCGGTTGCTTGGGTGTCTGCTTTGGAGGTCTCTGCTGCTTAGGCAGATTTTTATTTGGAGCCTCAGAGTATGTTTTTGTGTGTCTGTGTTTGGTTTGTTGTCGTGGTAGGCCTATGTGAGACTGGTTTGTTGTCGTGGTAGGTCTATGTGAGACTGGAATTGTAGTGAGTGTTTCCTTCTCCTCCTGACTGGTTACGCCAGTACTGAGTTGAGAGAGCTTCACCTCCAGTTTGGCTATATGGTTGCATCTCTCACATGTGTTGGAATTTGTTGGGAGGAGGAGAGGGTTGTCTGTGTACATGAGGCAGTTGTAACATTGCCTCAAGATTCCCAGATTCACCAGCTGGACCGGAGAGGAGATTGACAACTGACCTTTGGACATGCTAGAATAGTATTGGGAATTCCTTTGTAATTGAAAAAAGGGCCAATGGGGAACAAGGTACTAATGGGGAGTTTGTGAGGGTGTAGTGCTTTTAATTTTTTAAAGCTGACTTGTATAATTGCTTTAGTGAGCAAGTGCCAGGTAACTTAAATGCAATGTGTTACAGGTAACTTAAATGCAAAAATGACACAGTAACTTTCTTTCAAGTGAAACAAGGAAATAAGTACAGTAAGCAATGCAGATATAACTATGGATCCACAGAAGTGCTAAAAAGCCGCGTTTTAGGTGGAATTAGCGTTTCAGGGAAATAAACAAAACAACAAGCATACAAACAAAGCTAGATTCAGCAGGCCTGAATCTAGTCTATGCTACAGCAAACAAGGTGTACCAATTTCAGTAAGAAACAGTTAGAATATGCAGGCACTATAAGCCTTTAACCAGAAATTCCCTGCTCAGAAGGGCAGAGTCCAGCCTCTCCTCCCACAAGAGTGCAGACCGCAATCCTTAACGTAAAATAACTGGCCTGAAGCCCAAGTGCTTAAACCAGAACTAATGCACTTTTAGAATAAGACACTGAGCTCTCCATCAGCAGTTCCCAACTTAGAAGGATGTAAGCTACCTGTCCTGCCACCACAGTGCAGGCCACAAACCTTCCTAATGTAAAACAACTGGTCTGAAGCCCAAGTGCTTAATCCAAAAGACTTAGAAATGATAGCTACACTTTAATCAAGTTACTACCAACAGTAATAAATACAACTGCATACTTTAAAGAATGCCTGGATTAGTGCTCAAGTTATACAAAGAAAGCTAGATTCAGCAGGCCTGGATCTAGTCTATACTACAGCAAACAAGGTGTACCAATTTCAGTAAGAAGCAGTTCAAATATGCAGGCACTATAAGCCTTTAACCAGAAATTCTTAGCTCAGAAGGACAGAGTCCAGCCTCTTCTCCCACAAGAGTGCAGAACACGAACCCTCTTAATGTAAAATAACTGGCCTCAAGCCCAAGTGCTTAAACCAGAATTAATACACTTTTAGAGTAACAGACACTGAGCCCTCAATCAGCAGTTCCCAACTTAGAAGGATGTAAGCTACCTGTTCTGCCACTACAGTGCAGACCACAAACCTTAATGTAAAACTGGTCTGAAGCCCAGGTGCTTAAACTTAAAAGGCTTAGAATGAGTTACACCAAGCAGTAATAAATACAATTGAGTACTTTTAAGATGACGCAAAAGCAAAATAAAGTAGGAAAAAACACAAATACAGTAAAATCAGATAATTTATTTATTTTTGTGGAAAGAGAGAAAGGAGTATCAGAAACTAAGCTGATTGGCCTTCTCAAATGCTCTCCCTGTACTGGGTAGAATGAGGTAATGACACTAGACTGGGAGGAGGGTCCCAGATCAAACTAGGGGCGGGCAACTGCAAAGCCACCAACTATACCAACAAGGAGGGAGGGTGGGGAAACAAACTGCAGAAATGTTACCCACAGCTGAAAAGCAGCAGTGAGCCTTTAAATGAAAGTTTTAAGCAGCTAAAGGAGCCACTAGAAAAAAGTTTAACTGCAACAAGTTATCATAAACAACCCAACGGATGCTTAATAAGAGTGGACAATTTCCAGTTAATACCTCACACACAGTGAAACTAGCTAGAAAAAATACACAGTGAAACTAGCTAGAAAAAATACACAGTACACAAAGTGCTATAAACAACAATGAAATAAAGAACACAATAAACAAATAACAGGATACTTAATGTTGTATATTATAGCTCCAAGTTTGCTGAGTGTCTTTCCTTCGATTAGCTCACTGTAAAATGGCAGAACACTCACAACTGTGCCTCTTGGGTAACAAAGTTGAAACCTGAGACAGCTTTTAAGAAAGAAATCTCAAAAGAACCAATGAGGTGCTTAGTCTAAGCTGTAGTCCAGGAGACCTCAGTCAGCCAATGACCTCAAATAATTCTCTCACTGAAATGCCTGATGGCTTTGGCTAAAACAAGATGTCCCTGAATTATGTGCTCAGACACACAGCCTCCACAAACACTAGGCCCAAATACAAGCCTGAATATGGAAATGCTACAAATATCCCCACTACTTAGAACAAACTGCAGAAATCTTACTCGCAGCTGAAAAGCAGCAGTGAGCCTTTAAATGAAAGTTTAAGCAGCTAAAGGAGCCACTAGAAAAAAGTTTAACTGCAACAAGTTATCATAAACAACCCAACAGATGCTTAAGAGTGGACAATTTCCAGTTAATACCTTTCACACAGTGAAACTAGCTAGAAAAAATACACAGTACACAAAGTGCTATAAATGACAATGAAATAAAGAACAAAATGAACAAAAAACAGGATACTTAATGTTGTATATTATAGCTCCGAGTTTGCTGAGTGTCCTTCCTTCGATTTAGCTCACTGTGTCCAGTGTGGCTCTAAACCAATGCATCCATTTGCCAACCTTCTTCCCTAACCCTCAGAATAAAGGGGAAAGGATCCTGCACTGCTTGAACATGCACCGACAGCTCAAGTTCTACCTTGACAGGACTAAACCTTTCAGAAAATCTGACCAGCTGCTAGTCAGCTTTGATACAGGGGCAGAGGGTAAGGCCATTTCAAAGCAACCTATTTCCAAATGGATAGCACACTGCATCCAGTTCTGCTACAAGCACCATGGAAGACCTACCCCACAGGGGATCAGACCACATTCCACTAGGGCTATTTCCACCTCTACAGCATTTCTCAGGGGAGTCCCTACCAGGGACATTCTGGAAGCTGCAAGCTGGAATTCTGTACACACCTTCACCAAGCATTACCACTTAACCAATTTTTTCTAACTCCAGAGCTGGATTTGCTACATAAAGTCTTGCAAGGCCTACTAGCCAGCCCTAATACTTAACCGTCTCCACCCTTCCTCTGCTTTGGGAATCGAGCCAAGTGTGACTGCAACAGTGAAACAAAGAACACAGTACAGTTGTGTACACTTACCATAAATGTAGATGTTAGTGTATTCACTGTTGCAGTCCTGGTTTCCCTCCCTCCAGCCCCCTGGCTTTCTCTATTTCTTTACCTCTCCTCTCTATGGCCATTCCTAATGGTATTGGTATTTACTTTTTACTGGTGGTGTTCCGCACCATATACTAGCTTCTTATTTAGGGGCTCCTGACATTTTGGACAAGAAAAACTGATGCAATGGCGTCTGCTGCCTGTTTTATATACCCTGGCAACCAGACGTCATGGAAGAAGCGACAGCATCCGATGCAGAAATCCTAAGACAATGGTATTCGGGCTGACCGAAGGCTACCTGCAGGCAGATAACCCAAGTGGTGTGACTGCAACAGTGAAT
>NC_056732.1:501359360-501361860 GCF_019279795.1 Protopterus annectens | reverse complement strand
CAATGGATGAGAGAAAAATTTTGGAGTGAATTAGATGAAGTGGTGATGACTGTACCCAAGGGTGAGAGAGTTGTGATTGGAGCAGATTTCAATGGGTATGTTGTTGAAGGGAACAGAGGGGATGAGGACGGGATGGCTAGGTATGGTGTTAAACAAAGAAATGCAGAAGGTCAGATGGTAGTGGATTTTGCAAAAAGGATGGACATGGCTGTGGTGAATACGTATTTTAACAAGAGGGAGGAGCATAGGGTGACATACAAGAGTGGAGGAAGATGCACACAAGTGGATTATATCTTGTGTAGGAGGGCCAGTTTGAAGGAGATTGGAGACTGTAAAGTGGTGACCGGAGAACATGTAGTTAGGCAGCATAGGATGGTGGTTTTATAGGATGACGTTGGTGATAAAGAAGAGGAGGAGGAGTGTGAGGGCAGCACCAAGGATCAGATGGTGGAAATTGAAAAAGGGTAATTGTGAGGTGGAGTTCAGGGTTGAGTTAAGACAGGCACTGGGTGGCAGTGAAGAGTTACCAAATAGCTGGGTAACTACAGCAGAGCTAGTAAGGGAGACTGCTAGAAAAGTGCTTGGTATCACATCAGGACAGAGGAAGGACGACAAGAAGACATGGTGGTGGAATGAGGAAGTACAGAAGAGTATACAGGCAAAGAGGTTGGCAAAGAAGTGGGATTGTCAGATGAAGAAATTAGACAGGAGTATAAGGAGATGAGGTGGATGGCAGAGGTGGCGAAGGCTAAGGCATATGAAGAGTTGTATGAAAGGTTGGACACTAAGGAGGGAGAAAAGACCTGTACCTGGCTAGACAGAGGGGACCGAGCCAGAAAAGATGTGCAGCAGGTAAAGGTGATAAAGCATAGTGAGGGAAACATACTCACAAGTGAGCAGTGTGTGTTGAGGAGATGGAAAGAGTAATTTGAGGGATTGATGAATTAAGAGAATGAGAGGGAGAGAAGGTTAGATGTAGGGATAGTGAATCATGAAGTAGAATGGATTAGCAAGGAGGAAGTAAGGATAGCTATGAAGAGAATGAAGAATGGAAAGGCTGTTGGCCCAGATCACATACTGTGGAAGCATGGAGGTGTTCAGGTGAAATGGCAGTGGAGATTTTAACCAGATTGTTTAATGAAATCTTAGAAAGTGAGAGGATGCCTGAGGAATGGAGAAAGTGTTTTGGTACCGATTTTTAAGAGTAAGGGTGATGTGCAGAGCTGTAGTAACTACAGAGGGATTAAATTGGTAACAGCGTGAAGTTATGGGAAAGAGTAGTGGATGCTAGGTTAAGAAGGGACGTGTTGATTAATGAACAGCAGTATGGTTTCATGCCGGGAAAGAGCACTACAGATGCCATGTTTGCTCTGAGAGTGCTGATGAAGTACAGAGCATGTCAGGAGTTGCATTGTGTTTTTGTAGACTTAGAGAAAGCATATGACAGGGTGCCTAGAGCGGAGTTTTGGTATTGTATGAGGAAGTCCGGAGTGTCAGAAGTATGTAAGAGTGGTATAGGATATGTATGACTGTAGTGTGACAGTTCTGAGGTCTGCGGTGGGAGTAACAGATCCATTTAAGGTGGGGTTACATCAAGTATCAGCTCTGAGCCCTTTCTTATTTGCAATGGTGATGGACAGGTTGACTGACTAGATCGGACAGGAGTCCCCATGGACTATGATGTTTGCAGATGACTTTGTGATCTGTAGTGAGAGTAGGGAATAGGTGGATGAGACCCTGGAGAGATGGAGATATGATCTAGAGAGAAGAGGAATGAAGGTCAGCAGGACTAAGACAATATATATGTGTGTGAATGAGAGGGAGGATAGAAGAATGGTGTGGATGCAAGGAGTAGTGGTGACGAAGGTGGATGAGTTTAAATACTTGGGGTCAGTAGTTCAGAGTAACGGTCAGTGTGGAAGAGAGGTGGAGAGTACAGACAAGATGGAGTGGGTGGAGAAGAGTGTCGGGAGTGATTTATGACAGGTGAGTACCTGGAAGAGTGAAAGGGAAGGTTTACAAGAAAGTAGTGAGGCCAGGTATGTTATATGGGTTGGAGACAGTGGCATTGACAAAAAGGTAGGAATTGGAGCTGGAAGTGGCAGAGTTAAAGATGTTAAGATTTGCACTGGGTATGACTAGGGTGGACCGGATTAGGAATAAGTATATCAGAGGGTCAGCCCAGGTTGGAAGGTTTGGAAACAAAGCCAGAGAGGCAAGATTACGTTGGTTTGGACATGTGCTGAGGAGGGATGATGAGTATATTGGGGAAAAAGATGCTATGAATGAAGCTACCAGGTAACAGGAAAAGAGGAAGGCCTAAGATGAGGTTTATGGATGTGGTGAGAGAGGACATGCAGGTGGTTGGTGTGACAGAGCAAGATGCAGAGGACAGGAAGAAATGGAAACTGGTGTTCCGCTGTGGCGACCCCTAATGGGAACAGCCGAAAGAAAATGGTGTCTGTATGTATAATATATATATTATATAAAGCAGCAGCAA
>NC_056732.1:501329360-501354360 GCF_019279795.1 Protopterus annectens | reverse complement strand
GTGTTCTGACAAATAATCTAAGATCCAATACAAGAGATGAGCAGGAATAAAAGAAAACATAACTTAAGGAGTTATCTGAAAGAACTCTTAAATAAATTGAAAACTTCTGAGTTAGAGTAGGTTAGAGCTTCAGAATAAAGGGTAGTAAGCTTCAGAATAAAGGGTGGTGTCCATAATAGAGTTAACCTTAGATGTTATGTGATCCTATCTCGCCTACATTCTGACTGATGGGTTCGAGCCGATCCTCGGCTCCGACTTCGCACGCTTATACCAAAGAACGTCTCTTATTGGCTGAGCTTACTATATCCCAGGATGCACCACTACCAGTCCCCCAGATCTCGTTTGCCGCTAACTAGCAAAGACGTGGTCTCGAGCTGGCTGAGCTAAGTAGTGTCTTTTCACTAACTTTTTCTGTCAGAAATTTGCTAATTCTTTAACAAAAGCTGTTACAACAGCTACCTTGTGCTGTGTGTGTGTTTTGAAACTTTTTGTAAGAAAATTTGTGTGTGATTGGTGTTTGTTCCGTACAGGCTCCTTCATCCATAGGGCCTTTCCTGTTAGTTAATCCCTTTGAACCTTAGGGTTCTTGGATTCCTGTATACTTTATTCACTGTTGTATGTCTTCAGTTGGCCTTTATTTTAATTGGCCATCATTGTAAACTGCAAGTTAATCTTGTAGGGTCAGTCTTTCCCAACAAAGTTTTGTCTGTGAGAGAGTACTCAGTTTTCTTATAATGTCTCAGGCTCCTAGGCCTTGGACTTCAAAAATGCACTAAATGTAGTTTTAAAATGTCTATCACGAATGACCACTCTCTGTGTGTATATTGTTTGGGCGCAAAACATTTAGGGGAGTCCTGCAGGGGGTGTCACGCTTGTTCCTCGAGGGTCCTCCAAGAGAGGAAAAATAAGCTTATTTTGAAAGGCCTTATAAAACCTTCTTTTAGAAGAAGCTTTAGCATCCTTTCCTTCTCCTGCTAAAAAGAAAAGGAAGCCGGCTCCGACCAGTCCATCGGACCCGACCGCCAAAGACATAGGCAGGCTTCTCCTTCGCTCCAAGGACTTCGAGCCGAGGCGGGAACGGTCTGCCTCGATGCCTCCAGTCTCGACTCCTCTGGCCGAGCCGATGGCTGGGGCATCGAGGCGAAGTCACCTTCATCGGCTCCACTGGTCTCGAGCCGATGAAGGTTGTCCGCCAGACACTTCCTCGGCCCAAGTCCTCCTCGGCACCGATGGAAACTAGTTTGGGTATTCCTCGCGCCGATAGTCAGAGTCGCCTCGAGCCGTCCCCTAGCCCTTGGGGCGTTGGAAGGCCAACTCGAACCCGCTCAGTATCCTCTAGGTCATCGAGTATGTCAGATTCTGACATAAACAGGGTGCTCCAAAGACTGTTCCAGTCCCCAGTCTTTCAAAATTTGTTTCGCTCCGACCCAATTGGCTTCGAGCCGATAGCCTATGCCATTGCCATTCCTCCTCCGACCGCCTGCTCCGCTGAGCAGGTGCTGTTGGAGCCGGGTGGAGATCCTAGGGTCGGCTCGACCCTTACCCAACCCCGCCTTCAGGTCAGAGTTTGGCACGCTGACTTCTTTGGCCGACCCGGGTGACGTTTGGGACCTATGCTGTCTGTTCCGAGCCTCCCTCTCGGTGCTTCGCTGCGGGACTTCAGTCTGCTATCATGGCTCGGGAACGGACACTCCCAGGATTCTGGGGTCCGCTTTCAGAGCTATGAGGAGTGCCTTGGCCAAGTCTTCGCCATCTCTCCGGCTTTACCGGCACCTTTCCTGGGCGTGGAGACTAGGTCTTTGGCAGTTCCCCTGTCCCTAGGCAGCGGAGCCCCGGGGCCTGAGGTTACCCCCACTGGGGTTCCTCCTCCTGAGGGTTCTTCGAGTTGTCTTCAGAGGAGCCCCCAAGGAAGAGATCGTGCAAGAGGAAGCACGTGGACTCCCCCGAGTCTCTTACATCGGACACTGATCTTGATGATGCGGAGGGGTCCCCGGTCCTCCTCGGATGATGTCTCATTTGCAGACATTTTAGAGATCCTCAAGCAACGAGGCGGCTGGATATCCAAACCCTCTGCTGATGAGTCAGTGCTTCTCAAGGCCTTTGGGGCTCAGCCCTCCCGCCTCCTGGGTGTCTCCGCCTTCGACGAGCTCCTGGATTTGGTTTGTCGGAGGGCGGGGAACATCCAGATACTGTGGAACCAGTGCCTTCTCGCCTCTAACAATTTTTGTCTGCCCCACCCGAGAAGGAGTTCTTGACAAGAAAGGCGTGGCTGTAGATGCCATGGTGGTGGCATCTGCTACACAACAGGGCGTGGCAGAGGCTTCAACGTCCGCCCATCCTCCTAATAAGGAGTCTAGGAGCATGGACCGGTACGGAAGCGCACCCTGACTTCAGCGGCCTTTACACTAAGGTCCCTGAATTATTTGGCACATTTTACCAGGCTACAGAGGGATCTGGTCAAGGAGCTGTCAGATTCCCTCTCAGGTAACCTATCTGAGCAGCTAGCCCAGTCGGTTAGCTCTCAGTTGGCTATCCCTTACCTCGATTTCTAACTCGTCCATGAGGCTCATTTCATATGCGGCCGGAAGGGGCGGGCAGATGCAGGCACAGGCGCGGGCTCTCACGGAGACAAGCCTGGCTCAGTTTGTGTCATTTTGGAGGCCTTCAAGTCTTCCTTCACGATGCTCCCTTTGATGGAGTCCTCTTTGTTTGGACCTAAGGTTAAAGACACTCTTACCCGCTGTGAGCAAGAGGGAAAAACTTTATCTGCCGTAGGTGCACGTTATTCCAATCCCTTTAGGCCTTATCCCAAGGCTAAAGGAGGAGGAAGATGTGGTTCCATAAATCACGTAGTTTTTCCTCAACAGCAGGAAGATTCCCTTCCAGAGGCAGAGGATCGGGAAATTTTTCTGGGAGCAGTCCCAGAGGCGCAGAGGAGCCCATAATTCTGGAAGCCTTGAGTCCTTTCGTGGCTCTTCAGCCTCCCACACTTCATGAGGGATTGCCCGGGCTGTGTTGCCCGAGCCAGTCGGGTGCCGTTTTGCCAAGCACCTAAAAGCCTGGGAGTCCATCCTCAGGACAGATGGGTGCTTCGGATTATTGCCGGAGGTTACACCATTCCCTTCACACACTCACCCCCACCGTCCAAAAATCCCGGACCCACCACCCAGTCAAAGGGAAATTGCAGCCGCAGAAGAGAAACGCCAAAGCTGCTAGAAAAGAGTCATCCAACCGTCCCCACAGACCAGATCGGATCCGAAATACTCAAGGTTCTTTTTAGTGCCAAAAGACAGGGACCTGAGACCAATATTGGATCTCAGCAAACTAAACCAATCCGTCATGAAATCCAAATTCGAATGGTCACTTTACAATCCATTCTCCCATTGTTGGAGAAGGATGTTTGGATGTGCTCCATAGATCTCAGGGCCTATTATCACATACCGATACATCAGGGCGTCCAGGAGGTATCTGCGCTTCAGCCTGGGAGACGGTCATTTCAATTTTGTGCACTGCCCTTTGGTCTCACCACAGCCCCAGGGTGTTCACCAAGTGTTTGGCAGTAGTGACTGCTCACCTGAGGAGTCTTGGATTCCAAGTGTTTCCCTATCTGGGCCGACTGGCTCCTGACTGCCACCACCAGGCATCTTCTAATGGACGACCTCAAAGCCACCATCTCCCTGGGTGCTACCCTGGGAATTACATTCAATTGGTCAAAGTCTGTCTTGCTGTCCTCTCAGCATAAGGTTCATAGGGTGAGAGATAGACTCCAAAATTGATCGCGTCTTTCTTCCTACCGAAAAGGATTCAAACTTTACAAGGTCAAGTTCAAGCCTGCTTTCAAGATCCAAAGCCCCAGCCAGGATGGTCCTGCAGCTTTTAGGTTCAATGTCTGCCACGGTTCTCCTAGTTCCACTGGCAAGATTGCACATGAGGATTCTTCAGTGGCTGTTATCGACTCAATGGTCCTTTCAGAATCTCCCCCTCAATCACCCCATTATGATTACAGAAACGTGCAAACGGGACCTCCGCTGGTGGCTTCAGCCATCCAATCTGAATCGGGGAAGACCTTTCATTATCCCCCCTCCGGTGGCCACCCTGACGACGGATGCCTCCCAGACAGGGTGGGGGGGGGGGCATTGTCGGGGCAGGTTAGTTCAGGGTTCTTGGCTTCCAGACGAAACCTTTCTCCATATCAATGTATTGGAAATGAGGGCTGTACTTCTGTCCCTACAGGCCCTCCACAAGTTTCTACCTCAAGGCATTATCGCTATCCACACAGACCAACATGTCGGGTGGTCTGGTATCTAAACAAACAAGGAGGGACCAGATCTTGCCTCCCTTTGCAGAGAGGCCATGAGGGTGGAATGGGGCTGTAGCTACTCAACCGCTTCTTGGTAGCGACCCACATTCCAGGGAAATCCAATATATTGGCAGACCGATTAAGCAGGGATCTATCTCTCTCCTCACAGTGGTCCCTGAGCAAACAGTAGCAGCTCAGGTTTTCAGAAGATGGGGACCCGTGCTACGCACGTACCTATTTGCAACACCACAAAACACAAAGTGCAAAGGTTCTTTCTCCTTGACTCCACGTCAGGGGAGGCAGCTATGGATGCTCTGGTCCAACCTTGGCCAACGGCAGGACTACTTTTATGCCTTTCCTCCCGGTTCCACTTCTCCCCAAAGTTAGGCCCAGAAAGCTTCTCAATTGGGGTCCACAATGATACTAATTGCTCCGACTGGCCTCGGCCAGGTATGGTTTCCCCTACCTGAAGGAAACATGCTGTGGCCGATCCTTGGTTTTTGATCTAACTCCGATCTGCTGATTCATCCAGTCGATCTACAAACACCAGTCCCTTCACACTTTGAAATTGACAGCTTGGTTCCTCCACTTCCGACTTTAGTCAGAAATCACACCTAGACCGGAAGTTATTCACATTTTATCTTTCGCCCACAAACCCACCGCACTAAGAAATTGTACCTCAGTAAGGGAAGAGGTTTGCTATCTGGGCTCCAACTCAGGGGCTTAGACCCTATCACTGCCGGATACCAGAGGTTTGAAATTTTTAACATCCTTTTGTTTAATCAAGGATCTTCAGTCTCTACTATTAAAGTCCAACTAGCAGCTATCTCTAAATTTCACTTAATCATGATCCACCGTTGATGAGCAGCAGATTATGCAAAACTTTCTTATTAAAGGTGCTGGGCTGTATATGTATATGTATATATATATATATATATATATATATATATATATATATATATATATATATATATATATATATACAGACAAACTTCATTAATATATAACAGGTCATGTATAAGTAAGGGGTAGGGCTATAAAAACATGCTTAAGCTTGAACTAGTTATGCCATTTAGGAACACATCTGATGTTTAAACATTCATTAAGTCCTGGGCGAGCCTCTGCATTTAAAAGGAGCTGCCAATGTAATTCTTTAACTTCTATTAAAGTATTTTTGTTCCCAAAAAGGAAGGGAACATGATCTAAAATAAAAAACTTAAAATCTGTGAAGGAGGAACAATGCTATACTGTGTTTGGCTAATGCATTACTTGTCTTTGTGTCTAATAGCTGCATAATGCTTTTTGATTCTAGTAGAAAGCCTACAAATAGTTTTACCTACATAAAAAGATGAGCATGTTGTGCAGGTGGCCACATAGACCACAAAGGCAGAATTACAATCAAAATGATGTGCAACTGTAAAGTTATTATGTTTAAAAGTGTAACTACTAGTTGTAAGGATCTATTTACACGCAATGCATTTGCCACAAGATAACATATCCTTGGTCATGTGTAGAGGTGGAGATAACAGTAAAGGGTAGATGGGTATAGGGAAGGAGGTAAATCTTTCTAAAACAGGGTGAGTGGTAGGGGGAGTACTCTGACCCTGAGCAGAAGAAACAGTATTATGTGTAGAGTTGGCTATGGAGTCATATGCAACAGGATTGCCCTTAGGTTTTGGAGTGAAACCCTTTAAAATGATAGGAGGATATTTAGTAAGCCTAAGTGTACATATTTCAGAACAAATATCATGTAATAGTTGCAAAGGATAACCTCTGTCCAATAAAAAAAAAAAACAGTGAAAATATGACATTCCAAGGAGAGGTCATCAGAAATGATTCTAGATAGTCTAATGTATTGTCCCCTGGCTATGTTGTGCTTAATGAACATATGATGCATACTGGTGTAAATAATTATTCCTAAAAGGACTCTTCCTATAAATAGAAGTCCATACAGGGAATCGGAATTAAAAAAGACCTATGTATCCAGAAAACTGACCTTACTACCCAGTGCAGACACTTTAAATTTTAAGAAAGGAATACTGGAAGACAATTCATTAAGAGTCATGGTCATTTTTTACAACCATTCCATATAAAAAAACAAATCATCAATATATCTTCTATATATAAAAAAACTTTGAAACCTAGAACACAAGGTGTTAAGCTCCCACCAAGCAAGGACTACATTTGCATAAGCTGGTGCCAACTTGGCCCCCATAGCTACTCCTTTAATTTGAAAAATCTTGTCAGTGAAATATAAGTAGTTGGTGAGAACTAGTGAGTTAATGTACAAATAATATCAATTTTATGCGGAGACCTTCCAGTGTATTTCTGTAGGTAATTCTTAAACACTTGTATCATGAGGAATATTCATGTATAAAGACTCCATATCTAATGTAACTAGAATAATGTCCGGACCAGGAGGAGGGTTCAAAAATAGAAGCTTAAAGTCCCACGAGTCTCTTAAAATAAGGGGACTTTTGCACTATAGGATTCAACATTATGTCTATGTATTCTGCGATACCCTCTGTTTTAGTTCTTTTATTGGATACAGTATGTCTAAAAGGAGGGTTAAGTACGTCCTTGTATATTTTGGGGATACCAAAAAAAGTTTCCTAGGTGAGGACTATTAACAGTCCGAAAAGACAATTCAGAATCAGAAATCAGCTTATTTTCAAAAAGACTAATACATTCATCAATGAGTTTGAAGGCATTTGTAACATCTGACGTAGAGGCTGGAGAATAAGACTCATTATGTTTGTGAGGTCAGTCAATAAGGTATTAGTATATCTGTCCTGCTCCATCAAAACAATACCAGAGCCCTTATCAGCTCTCATAATTCTAAGAGCTTTATCTTTAACATGGGAATCTAAAGTGGAAATTTGGGACCTAGACAAGTTAAACCATTTATAGGAGCTGTTGGCAGTCATCAAATTACATAAATCTTTTTCACTGAGTTTTAAAAAAATGTTTAAAGTATTGCATAAAGGAGGGTTAAAAAGACTTTTTGTAATAGGTAGTCTGTACTGGTTATTGGAGCTTACATCAATCTCCTCCTCATAATCATCGATATCTACAGAACTTTTAAAATGCAGCAATTTTAAATTCAGTGTTCTGACAAATAATCTAAGATCCAATACAAGAGATGAGCAGGAATAAAAGAAAAACATAACTTAAGGAGTTATCTGAAAGAACTCTTAAATAAATTGAAAACTTCTGAGTTAGAGTAGGTTAGAGCTTCAGAATAAAGGGTAGTAAGCTTCAGAATAAAGGGTGGTGTCCATAATAGAGTTAACCTTAGATGTTATGTGATCCTATCTCGCCTACATTCTGACTGATGGGTTCGGAGCCGATCCCTCGGCTCCGACTCGGCACGCTTATACCAAAGAACGAAGTCTCTTATTGGCTGAGCTTACTATATCCCAGGATGCACCACTACCAGTCCCCCAGATCTCGTTTGCCGCTAACTAGCAAAGACGTGGTCTCGAGCTGGCTGAGCTAAGTAGTGTCTTTTCACTAACTTTTTCTGTCAGAAATTTGCTAATTCTTTAACAAAAAGCTGTTACAACAGCTACTCTGTGCTGTGTGTGTGTTTTGAAAACTTTTTGTAAGAAAATTTGTGTGTGATTGGTGTTTGTTCCGGTACAGGCTCCCTTCATCCATAGGGCCTTTCCTGTTGGTTAATCCCTTTGAACCTTAGGGGTTCTTGGATTCCTGTATACTTTATTCACTGTTGTATGTCTTCAGTTGGCCTTTATTTTAATTGGCCATCATTGTAAACGGCAAGTTAATCTTGTAGGGTCAGTCTTTCCCAACAAAGTTTTGTCTGTGAGAGAGTACTCAGTTTTTCTTATAATGTCTCAGGCTCCTAGGCCTTCGGACTTCAAAAATGCACTAAATGTAGTTTTAAAATGTCTATCACGGATGACCACTCTCTGTGTGTATATTGTTTGGGCGCCAAACATTTGCAGGAGTCCTGCAGCGTGTGTCACGCTTTTTCCTCGAGGGTCCTCCAAGAGAGGAAAAATAAGCTTATTTTGAAAGGCCTTATAAAACCTTCTTTTGAAGAAGCTTTAGCATCCTTTCCTTCTCCTGCTAAAAAGAAAAGGGCGTCGGCTCCGACCAGTCCATCGGACCCGACCGCCAAAAGACATAGGCAGGCTTCTCCTTCGGCTCCAAGGACTTCGGAGCCGAGGGCGGAACGGTCTGCCTCGATGCCTCCAGTCTCGACTCCTCTGGCTTCGGAGCCGATGGCTGGGGCATCGAGAGGCGAGTCACCTTCATCGGCTCCACTGGTCTCGGAGCCGATGAAGGTTGTCCGCTCAGACACTTCCTCGGCGCCTAAGTCCTCCTCGGCACCGATGGAAACTAGTTTGGGTATTCCCTCGGCGCCGATAGTCAGAGTCGCCTCGGAGCCGGTCCCCTAGCCCCTTGGGGCCGTTGGAGAGGCCAACTCGAACCCGTTCAGTATCCTCTAGGTCATCGAGTATGTCAGATTCGGACATAAACAGGGTGCTCCAAAGACTGTTCCAGTCCCCAGTCTTTCAAAAATTTGTTTCGGCTCCGACCCAATTGGCTTCGGAGCCGATAGCCCATGCCATTGCCATTCCTCCTCCGACCGCTTCGGCTCCGTCGGAGCAGGTGCTGTTGGAGCCGGTGGAGATCCTAGGGTCGGCTCCGACCCTTACTCCAACCCCGGCCTTCAGGTCAGAGTTTGGCACGCGGACTTCTTTTGCCGGACCCGGGGGTGACGTTTCGGGACCTATGCTGTCTGTTCCGAGCCTCCCTCTCGGTGCTTCGGCTGCGGGACTTCAGTCTGCTATCATGGCTCCGGGGAACGGACACTCCCAGGATTCTGGGGGTCCGGCTTTCAGAGCTATGAGGAGTGCCTTGGCCAAGTCTTCGGCCATCTCTCCGGCTTTACCGGCACCTTTCCTGGGCGTGGAGACTAGGTCTTTGGCAGTTCCCCTGTCCCTAGGCAGCGGAGCCCCGGGGCCTGAGGTTACCCCCACTGGGGGTTCCCCTCCTCCTGAGGGTTCTTCGGAGTTGTCTTCAGAGGAGCCCCCAAGGAAGAGATCGTGCAAGAGGAAGCACGTGGACTCCCCCGAGTCTCTTACATCGGACACTGATCTTGATGATGCGGAGGGGTCCCCGAAGTCCTCCTCGGATGATGTCTCATTTGCAGACATTTTAGAGATCCTCAAGCAACGAGGCGGCTGGATATCCAAACCCCCCTCTGCTGATGAGTCAGTGCTTCTCAAGGCCTTTGGGGCTCAGCCCTCCGCCTCCTGGGTGTCTCCGCCCTTCGAGCTCCTGGATTTGGTTTGTCGGAGGGCGTGGGAACATCCAGATACTGTGGAACCAGTGCCTTCTCGCCCTAACAAATTTTTGTCTGCCCCACCCGAGAAGGAGTTCTTGACAAAAGGCGTGGCTGTAGATGCCATGGTGGTGGCATCTGCTACACAACAGGACGTGGCAGAGGCTTCAACGTCCGTCCATCCTCCTAATAAGGAGTCTAGGAGCATGGACCGGTACGGGAAGCGCACCCTGACTTCAGCGGCCTTTACACTAAGGTCCCTGAATTATTTGGCACATTTTACCAGGCTACAGAGGGATCTGGTCAAGGAGCTGTCAGATTCCCTCTCAGGTAACCTATCTGAGCAGCTAGCCCAGTCGGTTAGCTCTCAGTTGGCTATCCTTACCTCGATTTCTAACTCGTCCATGAGGCTCATTTCATATGCGGCCGAAGGCGGAGCAGAGCGCAGGCACAGGCGTGGCTCACGGAGACAAGCCTGGCTCAGTTTGTGTCATTTTGGAGGCCTTCAAGTCTTCCTTCGCCGCTCCCTTTGATGGGTCCTCTTTGTTTGGACCTAAGGTTAAAGACACTCTTACCCGCTGTGAGCAAGAGGGAAAAACTTTATCTGCCGTAGGTGCACGTTATTCCAATCCCTTTCGGCCTTATCCCAAGGCTAAAGGAGGAGGAAGATGTGGTTCCATAAATCACGTAAGTTTTTTCCTCAACAGCAGGAAGATTCCCCTTCCAGAGGCAGAGGACGGGGAAATTTTTCTGGGAGACGCAGTCCCAGAGGCGGCAGAGGGCCCCGCAATTCTGGAGACCGCGAGTCCTTTCGTGGCTCTTCAGCCTCCCACACTTCATGAGGGATTGCCCGGCTGTGCTGCTCCGGAGCCAGTCGGGTGCCGTTTTGCCAAGCACCTAAAAGCCTGGGAGTCCATCACTCAGGACAGATGGGTGCTTCGGATTATTGCCGGAGGTTACACCATTCCCTTCACACACTCACCCCATCCAAAAAAGTCCCGGACCCACCACCCAGTCAAAGGGAAATTGCAGCCGCAGAGGCGTCAAAGCTGCTAGAAAAAGGAGTCATCCAACCGGTCCCCACAGACCAGATCGGATCCGAAATTACTCAAGGTTCTTTTAGTGCCAAAAGACAGGGGACCTGAGACCAGTACTGGATCTCAGCAAAGTATACCAATGCATCATGAAAGCCAACTTGCGAATGGTCACTTTACAATCCATTCTCCCATTGTTGGAGAAGGATGTTTGGATGTGCTCCATAGATCTCAAGGACGCCTATTATCACATACCGATACATCAGGCGTCCAGGAGGTATCTGCGCTTCAGCCTGGGAGACGGTCATTTCCAATTTTGTGCACTGCCCTTTGGTCTCACCACAGCCCCCAGGGTGTTCACCAAGTGTTTGGCAGTAGTGACTGCTCACCTGAGGAGTCTTGGATTCCAAGTGTTTCCCTATCTGGACGACTGGCTCCTGACTGCCACCACCAGGCATCTTCTAATGGACGACCTCAAAGCCACCATCTCCCTGGGTGCTACCCTGGGAATTACATTCAATTGGTCAAAGTCTGTCTTGCTGTCCTCTCAGCGCATAAGGTTCATAGGAGCAGAGATAGACTCAAAATTGATGCGCGTCTTTCTTCCTACCGAAAGGATTCAAACTTTACAAGGTCAAGTTCAAGCCCTGCTTTCAAGATCCAAAGCCCCAGCCAGGATGGTCCTGCAGCTTTTAGGTACAATGTCTGCCACGGTTCTCCTAGTTCCACTGGCAAGATTGCACATGAGGATTCTTCAGTGGCTGTTATCGACTCAATGGTCCTTTCAGAATCTCCCCCTCAATCACCCCATTATGATTACAGAAACGTGCAAACGGGACCTCCGCTGGTGGCTTCAGCCATCCAATCTGAATCGGGGAAGACCTTTCATTATCCCCCCTCCGGTGGCCACCCTGACGACGGATGCCTCCCAGACAGGGTGGGGGGGGCATTGTCGGGGCAGGTTAGTTCAGGGTTCTTGGCTTCCAGACGAAACCTTTCTCCATATCAATGTATTGGAAATGAGGGTTGTACTTCTGTCCCTACAGGCCCTCCACAAGTTTCTACCTCAAGGCATTATCGCTATCCACACAGACAACATGTCGGTGGTCTGGTATCTAAACAAACAAGGAGGGACCAGATCTTACCTCCTTTGCAGAGAGGCCATGAGGGTGTGGGAATGGGCTGTAGCTACCAACCGTTTCTTGGTAGCGACCCACATTCCAGGGAAATCCAATATATTGGCAGACCGATTAAGCAGGACGATTCTCTCTCCTCACGAGTGGTCCCTGAACGAAACAGTAGCAGCTCAGGTTTTCAGAAGATGGGGGACCCCGTGCTGCGACCTATTTGCAACACCACAAAACACAAAGTGCAAAAGGTTCTTCTCCTTGACTCCACGTCAGGGGGAGGCAGCTATGGATGCTCTGGTCCAACCTTGGCCAACAGGACTACTTTATGCCTTTCCTCCGGTTCCACTTCTCCCCAAAGTCGTCCAGAAAGCTTCTCAATTGGGGTCCACAATGATACTAATTGCTCCGCACTGGCCTCGTCAGGTATGGTTTCCCTACCTGAAGAAACATGCTGTGGACGATCCTTGGTTTTTGGATCTAACTCCGGATCTGCTGATTCATCAGTCGGGACGACAACACCAGTCCCTTCACACTTTGAAATTGACAGCTTGGTTCCTCCACTTCCGACTTTAGTCAGAAATCACACCTTAGACCCGGAAGTTATTCACATTTTATCTTCGCCCACAAACCCACCACTAAGAAATTGTACCTCAGTAAGTGGAAGAGGTTTGCTATCTGGGCTCAACTCAGGGGCTTAGACCCTATCACTGCCCCGATACCAGAGGTTTTGAAATTTTAACATCCTTGTTTAATCAAGGATCTTCAGTCTCTACTATTAAAGTCCAACTAGCAGCTATCTCTAAATTTCACGAATCCATGGATCCACCGTTGATGAGCAGCAGATTATGCAAAACTTTCATTAAAGGTGCTGGGCTGTTAAGACCCCAGTTTTTCATCCTGCGCCTCCGTGGGATCTTGATTTGGTACTTGCCTTAACATCTTCCCTTCGAACCGGCTGCTACATGTGAGTTAAAATATCTGTCTTGGAAAACTGCCTTCTTAGTTGCAATTACCTCTGCAAGAAGAGTTTCAGAGCTTCAAGCCCTATCTATCAAACCACCGTACTTGATTTTTCACAAGGATAGAGTATCACTTAGGCCTAACCCATCTTTTGTCCCAAAGGTTTGTTCTAATCTCAGTCTCCAACAATCTCTAGAGCTACCAGTTTTCTTTCCAAAATTCTCCAACGAAGCGGAGTACACCCTCCATAAATTGGATGTTCACAGGCAATTGCGCTTCTATCTAGACAGGACTCAACGAATTCGAAAATCAGACCAGTTGTTTGTGTCCTTTTCAGATAATAAATTGGGTAAAACCATCACTAAAGCTACTATCTCCAAATGGATTAGAGATTGTATAACTCAGGCTTATTCCTCTTCAAATAAGCAACTTACAACATCTATCAAAGCTCACTCTACCAGAGCTATGGCTACTTCTATTGCTTTTCATTCCAAGCTCGCTATTTCTGAGATTTGTGCTGCGGCTACTTGGTCCAACCCGCACACTTTTATTTCCCACTATAAATTGGATGTGGCATCTAAAGGGCGAGCATCATTTGGTTCCACGGTACTCAGGAGTGTTTTCCAGTGAGCCACCCAGGATTCAGGTGTTAGGGATGCTGTCCCATCAGTCAGAATGTAGGCGAGATAGGATCACATAACATCTTTGTTATGTACTCACCATAACTTCAGATGTTTGGGATCCATCTCGCCTACATTCCTAATACCCACCCTCCTTCCCCCTGCCTTGGAGATCAGAAGAGATTGAACGGTTTTGAGTTCTACTGTTTTTATCTTGTTTCATCTGACGATGTTATATAAGCAGCATGTGTGTCTGTGTATGTATGCGGACAAACTAGATCTGGGGGACTGGTAGTGGTGCATCCTGGGATATAGTAAGCTCAGCCAATAAGAGACTTCTTTCTTTGGCATAAGCGTGCAGAGTCGGAGCCGAGGGATCGGCTCCGAACCCATCAGTCAGAATGTAGGCGAGATGGATCCCAAACATCTGAAGTTATGGTGAGTACATAACTAAAAGTTCTAACATCCACAGTGGCTGTGGTTCTAACCTCTGACAAAGGGTTAACACTAAACCAAGCCTTGTCAACCCTAGTGTTCAAATTAAGTGTTAACATTAACCGAGGGGTTAACACTAGACATAGTCTCAATGTTTGGTATAATGTCCACATTGGTATTCATTTCTGAGTCCAGAAGAACATTACTGAACATGTTCAGTGAGTTTGAGACATCTTTGGTCTTCCTCGTGGAAATCCTCTCCCCATCTGTGACTCTGATCTTAGGGAAAAACTTCATGTTAAATAAGGAATGTGAACATCCTGGAAAGGAGCATTTTCCCTGTGATCCATGTAATACCTGGAGCCTCTGTATTGTAATGATCTCCCTCTTCTGGTGATAATCGGGGAAGGGAACAAAGTCGTATTCTGTTTGTCTAAAAAAATATTTTTCTTTACAAAATTATGGTTAGTGGTATTCAAATGAGAATCAGAGGTATGTAACAGGTTGATTAAGTTATTAGAAGTGTTACAAAGGACTGTGGAATATGGAGAGCATGTATTAGGACAGGTGGTAATAGGAGGACCAGGATTATTGACAATAGAAACAGATAGAGCAGAAACAGGAGAAGGTTCAAGAACTGTGTTAATAGGAAAGGACTGGTTCAAGTTAGACTGGACTGGTTCAGAAAGACTCTAAGAACCTGTAGAACATGTAGATTAAGTAACATGGGATAAATCCTTAGAGAATTCAGGGAGAACTCTTCCCGTTGAAGGAACAGAACTGATAGAATGAACAGAATAGAATGGGGTCTGGACCTATGAAGTGGAAGAATTACAACTGTTTGGGTAGTTAAAAAAAAAAAAAAAAAAAAAAAAAAAACATTTTAAGCCTTATGGGCATGGGGAAAGGTGTTTCTGCCATTGGAAACTAGTCTGCTTATCATTTATGTAAGTTTCTAAAGCTAAATCTGAATTTCCCTTCTGACCTGAGAGGGTAAGCTGTATTCTGTGCATATTGAGTTAAATCCCTCTGACTTGTATTTTTTTCTATGGACTAAAGTGGCCACGTCTAGTGACTCTAGGGTGAATCCCATTAAATATATGTGAAAGGGTATGCAAGTCAGGGTGTTTAATAACTTCAGCATGTAAAGTTGAAACTTCAGCATGTAAAGTTGAAATTTCAGCACTTCTGTCAGGGAGTCTGAATTTATTGTGATCAATCAAAGAATAGAGAACTAATAAGCCAGTAGTGTTGTATAAAGCAACCAATTCCTTATATAAACAGGAATCCCTTGATAAATTGTTAAGGAATTTGGAAATGCGAAGTCCTAAGGGCACTATCTTTATTCAGGCAACAAGTCAAATAAAAATTATCATATTGTAAGTTTTTAAAGGCAATGAGAAGCCTTTCTAGTCTAAATAGATTCTGTTTTTAAAACTTTTATGGTGTGTGTAGTGTTCGGTTCAGCAACAAACACTTTTGAAGAATTAGAGGCATTAATAACCTCTGTAAATGGATTGTTTAACTCCTTGCTTTGAATAAAAGACAAAAGATTTTCAGTACAGTGAAGGGGAGCTGTCTGTGGTCTTGAACATGAAGATTCTTTTGAAAAGGCATGTCTGGTAGATGAAGTAGGTCCAAAAGAATGTCCTGTCCAATCAGGAGCAAGATTAGATTGAGCATTTTGTAACTGTTTCTCCTGACAGCTAAGAATAGCATCAGAGCCGTTAGAACTAACGTTCGGCTTATGCAAATTTAGTCCTTGCTTGGTGGGAGGTTAATAACTTGTGTTCTCTTACCAGTTTCAACAGTTTTTTTTTTTTTTTTTTTGTTCTTATTTTCTTATATATTGATTTGTTTTTGATATGGAATGGTTGTAAAAATTACTTGGACTCTTAATGAATTGTCTTCCAGTATTTCTTTCTTAAAATGTAAAGTGTCTTCATTGGGTAGTAAGGTCAATTTTCTGGATACGTAGGTCTTTTTTTAATTCTGATTCCCTGTCATGGACTTCTATTTATATAGGAAGAGTACATTTAGGAATAATTATTTACACTATACTAGTATGCATCCTATGTTCATTAAGCACAACATGGCCAGGGGACAATACATTAGACTATCTAGAATAATTTCTGATGACCCCTCCTTTTTGAAGGAATGTCATATTTTCACTTTTTTTATTGGCCAGAGGTTACCCTTTGCAACTATTACAGGATATTTCTTCTGAAATATGTACACTTAGGTTTTGGGGTGAAACCCTCTAAAATGATAGGAGGATATTTAGTAAGCCCAAGGACAATCCTGTTGCATATGACTCTGTAGCTTACTCTACACATTGTTTGTTTCTTCTGCTCATGGTCCGAGTACTCCCCTTACCACTCACCCTGTTTTAGATGGATTTACCTCCTTCCCTATACCTATATGTAGGGATGCTAATGCTATTATGGAAGTTTTCCATAACCACTGGGACATTTTAACCAGCAGCCAAGATGTTGATTTTGAAATTGGGTACTGGTGCTATCTTCACCCATAAAGTTAAATCCTTGCAACTTCTTTTTGAAAATAGAGACTGCCCTTTACTGTTATCTCCACTTCTACACATGACCAAGGGTATGTTCTCTTGTGGCAAATGCTTTGTCTGTAAATGGATCCTTTCAACTAGTAGTTACACTTTTAAGCATAATAACTTTACAGTTGCACATCATTTTGATTGTAATTCCACCTTTGTGGTCTATGTGGCCATCTGCACAACATGCTCACCTTTTTATGTAGGTAAAACTATTCATAAGCTTTCTACTAGAATCGAAGAGCATTATGTAGCTATTAGACGCAAAGACTTTAGCCAAACACAGTATAGCATGTTCCTCCTTCACAGATTTCAAGTTTTTATTTTAGATCATGTTCCCTTCCTTTTTGGGGACAAAAATACTTTACTAGAAGTTAAAGAATTACGTTGGCAGCTCCTTTTAAATGCAGAGGCTCCCCCAGGAATTTAATGAATGTTTAAACATCAGATGTGTTCTTAAATGGCATAACTACTTCTAGCTTAAGCATGGTTTTATAGCCCTACCTCTTATTTATGCATGACCTGTTTATATATTAATGAAGTTTCTGTATGCATCTTTGTTAAATCCTGTTATTGGCCTTTTTACTATGATGTCACCATATCATTTGCACCGTTATATATTGCTCTGAGAATGTACAATTTTAAATATTCTGAAGTCCAGCACATTAAACTGGATGAAAGCACTAGTTATTGGCTCTGTTTCCTTATTTCAAAGTGTTTTGAGAAGTTTTCATTGCATATTATTTTCTTCTTGTATTGAGAGTTTTTTGGTGGATATATATGTATATCTCTACAAATAAAAACTTTTTCAAAGACCCTTGTCCCGGAAAAGATGCGTAAACCTATACTGGTTTATGCGTCTTTTCTGGAACAAAGGTCTTTGAAAAAGTTTTTTTTTTTTTATAGTTCTATAGTACCTAATTTTTATAGTTTTTGTATTTACAAATGTATATATGTCTATAGATGTAGATGTCTATCTATAGATATAGATGTGTCTATAGAGGTTCGTACGTTGGTACTAGGCTATCTGCCCTAGGGCCTATGCAAGCCTAGCCATAACAATTCCCTGGGTATTTCTTCCCACAATATTTACTTCTCTGGGCCCCTGTCTAGCAGGCCGACTGACATGATCCCCGGGGTGAATTTCCTATATCCCATCCAATCATCAAGGTTCCTTTTGAAGAGGGCCAATGAGGCACTCTGCTTGACATGTATGGGCAGTCTATTCCAGAGTATGGGGAATCTCTGGGTCAGGAACCTATCCCTCCGGCATGTTTTGTTCATTGTGATAAGGTTTAGATCCCTGGAGTGCGAGTCTGTGAGGGATTGGGATTTCTTTAAGTGGAGCATGTCCAACAGCTCAGGGTTTGACATAGCCTTGTATGTTAAGCAGAGATCGCCTCGGAGTAGATGACATGCCACAGAGTATAGCTGGAGTTTTTTTTTTTTTTTTTTCTGTATGGTTAGCATATAGCATCTGCTTTAGGCCTGTGATTCTTTTAGTGAGGTATTTCTGTGGCCTTTCCAGCTGTTGCATATGTCTTGTGAGGTACATACCAAACCGGGCATTATACTCTATAATGGGTTTAATGAGGGATGAGTACAGTGAGACAATGACCTCCTTTTTTTCTGGATGAAAAGCCCTTGGTAATGAGGTGTGCCACATAGGATTTCCTGACTTTTGGTGATGTGGTTATCGAAAGTGAGACCATTATCCACCTGTTTCCCCAAGTCTCTCATCACACTTTCGATTTTTAGTGTCCTATCACCTATGTGGTAATTCATGGGTACATGTTTTTTTCAAAAGGGGATAATTATACATTACTTGGCATTAAGCTTGAGGCCATGGCTGTGGCACCAGGCATCTGTTTCTGTAAGGCCCTTTTGTAGAATATCCACATAATTTGGGGATTCAATAATGGCTCCCAGTTCGCAGCCATCTGCGAACTTTGTTATCCAGAGTTCCTTAGTGTTGGCCTGTACTTCTGAGAAGTGGATGCCAAACAAGAGTGGTCCCAGGACTGAACCCTGAGGTACTCCACTTGTCACTTGTCTGGAGCTGGATTTGGAGTCTGCTGCTTTTACAGTCTGGGTTCTGTCAGTAAGCCAGTTTGCAACCCATAGAGTGACGTAGGGATTTATGCCCAGCTTAGTAAGTTTATCTATGATTCCAGAGTGGGGGATGGTGTCCAAGGCCTTGGTGTGGTCCAGATAGGCTGTGTGGACCACCTTACCCTCGTCCACCGCTCTGGAGACTGATTCAAAGAAGTCAATCAGATTCAGGCGACAGGATCGGCCCTTCACAAATCCAGACTGGATGGGGTCCAGTGTTTGAAGGTTGCCAATGTCTTTGTTTATAAGTTCCATGATAATGCGTTCCATGCCCTTGCAGATCAGGCTTGTCAGACTGATGGGACGGTAGTTCCCAGGATCCAAGGCAGATCCTTCCTTGTGGAGCGGGATAACTGCAGCTGTGCACCACTCAGTGGGCATGAAGCCTGAGGTGAGGCTATGATTAAACAGGACACTTAGGTGAGGTGCTAGTTCATTTTGTAGTTCCTGTAGTACACAGCCTGGGATGTCATCTGGTCCCATGGATGCTGTATTCTTAGCTTTGGAGAGTGCGGTTTCTACCTGTGTGGCTGCGATTTATCGGAATTTGTCAATCTTTTGGTATTGAGATGGGCCCTTTAGTGGGTGAGAGGATGGTGAAGTTGGCACTAAATCTATATGCCAGGATATTGGCAATATCCTTGTGATCCGTAGATTTAATTTCATTCTGTTGTAGCTCAGAGCAGATCTGAGCATTGCCATTTAGATTCTTGACATAAATGTAGAATGCCTTGTGGTTGTCATTGGAATATTTGGCAAATTTATTTTCGTAACTAACTTTTGAGGATTTTGAGGGATCTCTGCTTCTTAATGAGGCTGGTGAGGGAGTTGTTTTGTATCCTGGGATTTTCCTCTTTTTGCAACCGTTTCTTCCTTTTGTTGTATAGTTTATAGCAGGGGACCACCAGATTAGTTTCCGTTTTTTTTGGAGAAGAGCATCTTTGTTCTATTTGGGATGGCACGATTCACGCACGAGTGAAAGTGCTCGTACAGTGCCTTAGTGTAGGATTCTGCAGTGTAACTTGCAGATCCCATCTGCATGGGTGTTGTGAAGTTTGTCACTTCTGACTTCAGTAGCTTGAAGTTGGCTTTGTAGAAGTTTTTTAAGGAGGTTTCCTTACTGGGGGGGGGGGTGTGGATGTCAAGGGTCATTTGCTTACGGTCAGACCTGACCAGTGAGGGGGTGACCACTGGTGTGGAGCATCTCCCATGTTGGTAATGACCCAGGTCTAGGATATTTGAGCCTTTGCTGGGACAATGGATTAGTTGATCCAGGGCATTGGAATTTATGAATTCCAAGAACTGTTGGGAAAAGGAGTTGGTACTAGAGTAGTTTTCCCAATTAATGGCAGGGTAGTTGAAGTCACCCAGTATTATGGTGTTGGGTTGTATCTTAATATTTTTCAGTATGTTTAGAAAGGTGTAGTGAGAATCTTGGGGCATGGTGGGGAATCTGTAGCAAGCTACAATTTGGATTGCAGTCTTACCTAGTGTTAGTTGCACCTGGAGAATTTCAGATTCATTGTGTTGGGCAACTAGCCTGTAGGTGTGAATATGGACACTCCTCCACCTTTAGTGTTTCGGTCTTGGTTTTGTGGCCGGAAAATTTGGTAAGAATTATCTGGTATTGCAGGGGTGCTCTCTGGAGCCTTGAACCAGGTCTCAGTTACTGCACAGATATCTATGTTCTCCATTTTTGGAGTGCCTCGAGAGGGTGCATTTTGAGGTTTAGACTTCTAGCATTGAGTAGCATTACCTTCAGATTTTTGCATGCTTGTATCTGTTATGGTGGTGGTTTTATCCTTTTGAACCTTGCCTAAAAAAGTCACTATAAGGGTGGCAAGAGCTTTAGCCAGTAACCTGAATCCCCAGGGGTGACAGGTGCAGACCATCTCTGGCAAAGCATCGTGGTTTGTCTATCATGTCCTCCCAGGCAGACAAATACTGGATCCCCTTTGACACCTATAGCTTAGCCAATTGTTGAAGTCAATTATTTTGTCCTTCTACTGTGGTATCATTCTGGGTGAAGGCAGGATGCTGCTTGGGGCTAGGGTCATATCTGCCTGGGTCACATGATCAAAGAGCTCTCCCATCTCTCTCTCTTCATGTAGTCTAGGGAGGTACGTCTCAAGTCATTCACTCCAGCATGGACTAACAAGTCGTATTTGTACTTGTTGTGGAGTGACTTGAGTGCATGCGTTGTGGCGGATCCTGGCAGCTGACAGTAATTTTCTCCTTGTTCAGCCTGGTGAGTGGGACATAAGTGTGCCTGACTATAGTCACCTATGACTAGTCACCTATGACTAAAGTGTTGGGTACATTTGTCTTGCCTTAGGGGCTGTTGGGTGGCACACTGGTGTTGTGAGCTGTGTGTCACTTTGGTTGTGACTGGTGTTTGCGTTTCAGCTTCGGAGGTCCTTGTTGCTTGGGCAGGTTTAATTTTAAGGTCCTCCGCATATGTGGGTTTAGTGTTGCTATGTGTGGGTGTTGATGGTGTGGGTTTTGAAGGGCTAGGAGTTGCTTTAGGTGTAATGCAGGTGTTAACCTTCTCTTGACTGTCTAGCACAATCTTGGCTGGAGACAGCTTTGCTTCCAATTTGGCTATATAAGTGCATCTCTTGCAGGTTGTAGTGTTGTTGGGTGGTAGGAGGAGAGGATTGTCTGTGTACATAAGGCAGTTGCCGCATTGCCTCAGAATGCCCAGATTCACTAGGTGAGCAGGAGAAATCGCCGGAAGCTGACCCTTGGACATGCCTGTTTTTAGGTGCTTTTTTGTAAAGTTTGAGCGGTTTTCCCTTACCTTTGCAAGGTACTTTGCAATTATAGGCTGTTTAATGCCTGTGATTCATTTCTCCTTATTGACTAGGAGAGCTGAGTGACTGTATCAGTTACAGGCTTCCTAGTGCTTTCCAGCAGGTTCTAGAACAAGTGCTATTCACAGGGGGTTCAGATTTTAGTGCTACTACTGAGAAACCAGCTAGTTTTAAGGGAAAAATTGAAGAGCAGACTTTCTGGCACCTGGAATAGTTTAACTGTAGCCTCGCAGTGCTGCACAATGTGAAAAATGTGCAAACATGCGTTTTTTTAAGCCAGAAAGTTGAAAGGGATAGAAATGAGCCCAAAAGGCTTATAAATTATCATTTCAGAGCTGGAAATCACTAATCTAGCATTGGATAGGCAGTACAATGCTCACCAGTCCAATGATAGGAAGTAGGTCTTCCCTCTACCAAAGCAAGGTCTGGATAGCTCTCGGCACAGAAAATAAAGTACTGAGACTAGCAAAGCCTGGGATATGGACTGGTTAGAGAAGGTGGGAAACGAGCAAACAAGATAGTCCCCGGGATTCATGAAGCTCGGCGCAAGGACGGCGGTAGGTTTGCGCCGACAGTGCGGCGTTAAGATGGCGCAGTAGCACCAAATGCATATTAATGAAGGCGCGCTGCAGCCACAGCCACATGCACAGGAGAGGAGCACGAGTGCATAGGGCGTGTCGAAGTGCTGCATGGAGGTGTGGAAATGGCAGCTGCCGACGTGCAACCTAAAATGCTTGCATATAACAAGTTGCAAGATACTAATCACATCTGTCCAGTGTCCCTGGATACTGAAACGTATGCAAAGCATGCAAGAAAGTTCCTGTGAACACAAAGTGAAGAAACTGACACAAATGCACGGCAGGGAATTGCTGGTCTCTATCACGCGAACAAATTACATGGAAGACCGTGTGGCCGTAGTCCAACTCCATTTAGATAGCTATACCAAGTGGAAGTGAAACGCATCGTATGTTAGCGAGCCACCAGTAGGTACGTCCAGCCCAATGGTGAGGGTCACCAGCTGACCCATAATGTGAGGGAGGGTACAGCTGGGCAGGTGTGGCCATAACGAAATACATGATAAATGTAGATATCTAGTGACCCTATGTCTGAATCCTATCCCACAAGGCATGTAATAGTCGCATACAAAAGGTATGTCCATAGTTCACATACCAAATGTGATAGGAAATAGAATAAGCATGTAAACGAAACAGAAGGAGCATATAAACACCTACAACAATAAGGACACATGTAGGACGAAAGGAACAGGGTTATCCGTACCGTCTACAGTGGGGACGTGTTGTCTAGTACAGTCGGACATGTGTAGGGAATATATCCCATCCTGGACATAGGAAAAGGTGGCATCCTACCAATCAGTAGAACAGGCTGCCAAAATCCGGAAATCAGAGGTACAAGCCGAACTTATCAGGATGTGTCACAGTTGAACGGGTAGTACCCAGGTATACCAACCATGTAATAAAAGTTAAGTATGGGCGTCTACCTATGTGCGTGAGGCATAGCATGTGGAAAGCAAACATGGCAGGGTAGTCCACACAACCATAAAAGTACCTGACACATGTAGGGAATTGAATGTGTTACTCTGGCCGTGTCATGGGCCAACAACCAAAGCAGTGATTTATGGGGTGTGAGGAATCTGTGTGTGGGGGGGGATGGGTAATGGTACAATCCTCCAAGATGGTACTGTCGTATGCAGAATAGGTGAACTGGAGGTGTATGAGGGAGCAGCAGGTGAAGCTGAACGAAACACAAACATGTATAAACAGCTGCAGTACAACCAGACAGGCCATACTGTAGAACACAGTCCCACAAACATATGAATATTGAAATGTGCGATACAAATCAATAGACATGTCACTGGCACATACCCACAGATTGGTCCTGATGGAACTGGCCATAACAAATGCAACACACCTGGATTCATAATGGACTACCCAGCATCCCCTCCACATCACACAACCCGCTCCCGTACCTGAATGTCCACCAAATCCAGCCATATTTGGCCTACTGGTTTGGTGCAGTCACAGCTACACAGTGACCACTACGCATATGTGGTAGGTAGTGTCACCGTAGGCAGTTGCAGGTTTGCACACTATGTATCCCTGGCATGTAAAACCCCCCTTTCATATAGCCAAAAAGATGTTCATTATTTCCTTGTGGATCGATCCAGTTTTTGGATATCCCTCATGGGATATGTAACCTGTGTAAACATTAGAATGGAAGACACCAAGTCCAGTAGATATCTTGACACTAGTTGGAATGTGCATTAGAGGTGCACGACACTGTCTAGCCCTAAATGGTCATGCTTAACCTACCCCCCAGGATCAAACACCTGCCCGTGACGCACGTGTCCCGACATGAAAAAGCAGGAGAATATATTGCACACATTCACATAGTGGCACATGGTATAAGGGTGATGAAGGTACTGACTTAAACAGGATACCCCTGATCCACTGTGTGAGGGACAAGTAATGTATGTGTAGGTGTGACCTGACCACCAATGGTACAATGCCAAATGTCATGTGACCGTAGGGAATAACTATGCACCATACTGCATGTAACAGCTGCCTAAAGCAGTCACATCAGGATCGAATAAACGTAAGCCGTACAAGAAACGGGCTAACAACAAAAGTGCCAAAGGTAGAAGGCTTACAGCTAGGAAACAAATGACTGTTCTAAACCTGCAGTGACCGTGGCTATGTGTCGTCCCAAATAATCTGGTCCGCAGTAGGGTTGTCATCTGTCCTGCTTTGCGAGGGATAGTAAATTGTTGGACAGTTGTGTCCTGACAAGACATTTCAAATGGCAAATGTCCTGGGATTGTAGGACATAATTATGTCTCATATGTAATGTAAAGGTAGCAGAAAAAAAATTATTGCAGTATCTACAATACCTAAATGTTACAAAAATCAGAAAAAGCAAATAAACCGCTACAACAATAGGCTTTTATGTCGGCAAATAAGTAGTTTTATCCGTTTTACTAACTGTGGGTATGTGCTGGCATGTAAAACCAGGTGTGTTCCGAAAATGTCCCATCTTGGCCATGTGAAAAGGTGCCAACCCTAGTCCCGGAATACAGCACAACCTGTACATATGACAATGTCAACAATACCGATGGTCAGAGCATTCGCACAATAACTGGCCAGACCCTTAAACTCGCAAAGCCAGTCACCTTTGGGGGAAAGGTGGTGAATGAGTGACTATTCACAACAATGAAGAGTACAGACGCATTTAACTGCAGACAATTAGTAGTATTATGAATCTGTGAACCGGTTCCAAGTTAATAGTACTAATAAGGTATAAGTGTCCGTTGTCCCCAAGTTGTCATATCCTTGTCCCTGTAGACACGAGTCCGAGTATCAGAGAGGTCCATACACAGAAGTACACCAACCAACTTTCCCAGCTGTTGACTAGCCTATTGCATACCTGTAGTGAATTTGTAACAGATGTCCAGAATAATATTCATTTTATGTATAAATTAATGAAATAGTCAAATGGGAAGGGACCCCCCACCCCAACCCGCATTATACAGTGGAACCACTCCCCACCCTAAATTATGTAGCGCTGACCCAATAATGTGGTCAGAGGTGCCCAAACACCTGCATCTGTAAACACAGGTAGACTGTGAAACTCTGGCCATGTGCTACGTCTGATCTTTGAACAGCACCAGTCGGCCGAGCCTAAACCAGACCAGCACATGA